>NW_028167940.1:0-90829 GCF_964194135.1 Talpa europaea
GGTATTGAGGCCACGCAGCGCTGCGGTAAAAGATGAGACGCTTAGGGCACATATCTGGCCTAAGCTCCAAGGGACCGAGGTTTGAGAGAAGGCATCTGCCGCGAGGGTGATAGATAAGCTTCAGTCAGAAGTTGGCTCTCAGAGAGAATTTGATTCCTATATTGGTCACACACACACTTAAGTTCATACAGGCAAGCCAACCCCAGGTTCCCAAAGTACCTCCGACTGAAGACAGCCACTGAGACTTGTCTTACCCGGGCCTTCCACCTAGGTGGATGTTCTCTGGCTGTGGAAGTCTCTAGGCTCGAGGACCCGCAGTGCAGGTGGTCACGCAGGGTGTTGAGCTGATAGGCCGCTTGTGCCGCTGTCAGGGAGCAGGCCGTCAGGGAGCCTTCTGTTAGGGGGAAATGATGTCCTGAGATAATCCCATACAGGCTTTGTGGACCCCACCCCCACTTCAGACTAAAGCCATTAAGACTCTGGGAAAGACAAATCCCATCACCACCAAGGGAGGGTGGCTGGGACCTGAGGGTGGAGTTGGGCAGCCAGGTTGGATATAAAAACCAAACACGTGGGCCTTGCTCGCTCTCTGGCTCGCGATCGCTCGCCTCCTGGCTTCACAGCTCCTGGCTGGCGAACAACTCTGAGAGTGCCATTTTGGGATCCTGATCGGCGGATCGGGTAGGACTCATTTAAAACTTTGTCTCCCACTTCTCTCCCAGAGCTGTACATTTCCTCATTTCCCCTTCCCTTGTAAATAAACCTTTTATTAACATTTCACGTGTGCCTGCAGTAGAGCATTGATAAGTCCTTTTAAGCGTGCGGGTGAGGACCCACAGTCAGGCACCCCGTTTTGTATCGGGGTTGCTCTACAACAGTTCGAAATTCATGCTGGGGGTGCAGCCCCCATCCCCCTATGTGAGCATGCTGCTGGGGCAGGGCAGCCACCTTGGGAGCTTTGGAACCGGATCCACCACAGGGCAGAGGAGGTCTGACCCCTCCTCCTTATTGTGGCAACTGAGTCACCTTCAGGAAGGCTCAGGTTGTCTGATGGCTTTGGAAACCTGAGGGTCCAAGCCACACCCTCGGCCCGCAGCCACCTTGCAACCAGGCAGGCCACAGAGCGCCTTGCCTCCGTGCCTGCTGTTGCTGTTCCCGCCAGCACAGGGCCACGGCAGTCCCTGTGCCCCAGGTGAAGCACCGAAGCCTGCCTGCAGGCCCGTGGACCTGGGCCTGTTGTTCATAGTGTCACTTCTCCTTTTTCAGCCAGGGGACCTCAGTGTCGGCTGACCTGGGCAAGTCGGCTTCTCTGAGTTCTACCCAAGCTGGTCAGTAAAACTTGCCCCACAGACCTGCCTGCCCCCGGACCCCTACACTGATGCTTGCTCTTCTGCTTTCCCACACCAGGAAGGGCCCAGCCTCACCTACACGACCTGTGGTCCCCCAGCCAGCTGAGGCTCCCCTCTTAGACTTATAAGCCTGTGGCCACTAGCATCTGGCCTCCTGCCCTCCCTGCCTCCCCAGGGTCCATATGGGGAACTACTGTGCTTTCTGCCCACCCCAGGGGGCCCCTGGTGCTCCCTCCAGCCATCCTCTCAGCTCTGCCCTCCCGGGGCAAACAGTGGTATTCCCCTGTCTTTCTCCATCAGAAATGGTGGAGTCATGTGGGGCCCGAGGCCCCCTATTCCTGACACTAAGGGTGACCCTGGGCCAGTGGGTTGAAAGACAGGGGAGCACAGAGGAGGGAGCCGGAGGGGGCCGATCACATGTCTGGCACAGGGGTGCACTGTCTCGTGTGTGTGAGAGGCCGGCGAGTGAGCAGGGAGTGGCTCCAGCTCCTGCTCCTGCATCCCCCCTCCCTTTCCCCCCTCCCCTCTCATCCAGAACCCCTGCCCACACCCTCCCCTGCTTCGTCTTCCCTCCCCACCTCCCCCCCAGCGCTGCAGCCCAGGCTGCACCTGCCTTCCCAGCTCTCCCCCTTCTCTGCCCTCTCGCGTTTTCTCTCTGCTTCTCTCCAGCTGCCAGCTGATCGGGTCAGGCAAGTCCATCCAACCTGAGAGCCCCAGGGCCCCTTTCGGCCTCTAACCAGACCCCTCCTCTTCCTGGGACACCTCTCTTCCCAGGCCTGCCTGGGTGACTGTTCTGTGACTTGGCCCCCAGCCCCCAAGCCTCCCCCTTCATCTGTGACTTTAGTCTGTTGTGGTGGTGAGCTGACACCCCAGGCGTGACCTCGGTGACTCTTGTGCCCCCTGGGTGGTATTGCTCCTGCCCTGCTCTATGCATGTCTATGAATACACGGGCACACACACACGTGCAAGCGCGCATCTCTGGTGCTGGGAACCGCCGGCTGTGCTGTCCTTCTGAGTCTTGTGGCCCAACAACAAGCAAACACTGTCACCCCAGCCACCCCCGCAAACACGTGCCAACTCCGACGAGCCTCCCTGCCATTCCCGGCCTGTGCACAGTCAGCCCCCACAGCCACCTTCCTGCCCCTTCCCCGAGCATGGGGGTGCTGTTCCGGCAGCTGTGTGCTTCTGGCCACGACCAGTCCTGCTGTCTCTTGGCTGAGAATGAAACCCATTTCTGAACAATGGGGAGCAACGTGTTGTGTGCTGGTTGTGTTCTGTGGCGTTCAGGGGGAAGGGAAGGTTTAAGCATGGGGGCGCAGGGGTGCCTGGGAGGCACCAGTTTTTCCCAGGCTGCTCGGGAAAGCACCTGGACTTAGCTGGTCTTCATCTGAACCCTGCTGTGGCCACCAGGGGTAGAGTGCCAGCCTGGAGGACTCATGGGGCCTGGGTGGGAGCCCCAGAAGAACAGGGTGAGAGGAGAAATGCCTAGGCTGGAAACCAGTACTCTGGCCCTCCCGGGGCGGCACGCAGCCCACAGGCCCTACAGGTCAGAGAGCTGAGGGGGATTAGATGCCCTGACAGGCAGAGCCAATGCACACCTTGCACCCCGAAGCCTGCCCTCTGCTGGCAGGACCCACACCCAGCGCAGCGCCTGAGCCCAGAACCCAGGGCCCGACCACGTGGTGAGTTCGGTTTATTCAGAAACAAAAGTGAAACACCAGGAACCACTCCCTGGCCTTGCCTCCTTCCTCTGTCCTGGGCGATCTATAAATAAGTTTCCTCGATGTCAACTGATTCATAGAAACCTCCTCTCCCAGGGGCCACCGCAGCCTCCGCTGTGATACAGGGGCCGTCTCAGCCCCATGTACACATGTCCCAGCCCAGTATGTACACCGCGGGGCGCCGCCTTCCGCCTGGCCTCCACCAGCCACCCCGGCCCGGCTTCTGGCCAAGCCCAGTTTTCCACAGGGTTGGGGGAGTGTGTACCCCCAAATTGCCTGAGTAAGCCATGCATCCCCTCTATGGGGACTTTCTGTAAAAGAAGCAGTGAAGGCCACCTCTCTGCAAATCCGGGGTGGCCCCAAGATAATCAGGCACAGAGGCCCACGGGACTTTTGCAAAGACAGCAAGTGGAGGCCACCCCCTTGTGGACTGCGGTGGCCTCATACCTGTGGGGCATTCGAGAGGAGCGACGGGGAAGGCCACCCCTTTGCGGATTGGGGTGGCCTCATGCCTGCAGGACTTTTGTGAGGAGGGGGATGGGGGAGTTCTCCCCTTTGTGGATTGGGGTGGCCTCATACTTTTGTGAGGGGGCAAGGGGAAGACCACCCCTTTGTGCACTGGGGTGGCTTCATGCCTGTGGATCTTTTGTGAGGGGCGGGACGGGAGAGGCCACGCCTCTGCAGATTGGGTGGCCTCATGCCCATGGGCCTTTTGTGAGGGGGGAAGGATGAGGCCACCCCTTTGCACATTGGGGTGGCCTCATGCCCGTGGGACTTTTGTGAGGAGGACAGTGGAAGCCACCCCTTTGTGGATTGGGGTAGCCTCATGCCCGCAGGACTTGAGGGGTGATGGGGGAGGCCACCCCTTTGCAGATTGGGGTGGCCTCATGCCCGCGGACCTTTTGTGAGTGGGACAGGGTAACCTCAAGCTGCAAGACATGTGTAGTGAGCAGAGCCCGCCCTTAACAGGTGGATTCCCACAAAATAATCGGGCACACATCCCCATGGGGACTTTTGCTAGGTAGTAGGAGAGGCCTCCCCTTTGCAGATAGGGATCACCTCCAGAATAATTGGGTGCAACAAAAAGTAAAATTAAAAAAAAAATAAAGAAAAATCAAAACAATTATTGGGTCCAACAAAAAATTAAAAACAAAACAAAACAAAAAAAACAAAAACAAAATTGGGTGCAAAGGCCCATGGGGAAATTTCAAAAGGGAGCAGGGGAGGCCACCCCTTTGTGGATCTGGGTGGTCTCAAATAAACCACTGCTATCTCTGTGGCTACACTCTAGACAGGTGTTGGTGCCCACCTGCCCCAGCTGGTATCTCTGTCTGCACTTAGCCCCCGTGCTGGGCTTTCAAAGTGCTGCCCCGCTCGACATGGTTGGGGTGAGGTGGGGTCACGTGGCCCAGAATTGCCTAATATAACCTAGGCCCTCTGCCAGAAGGCCTGGTAAGGATTCAATTGGTCATTCAAGGAGCCCCTATATTGTAGAATGGAGCCCCCTAAATAACTAGCTGGATATTTCTAGCTCCTTGCCTCTGGAAGTATGATTAGTCCAGAGTTAAATGAAGACACAGCCCTGACCTCAGAGGCTAGGGTCTGCACCTATTTCACCCTATTAGATAGGGGAGTTGTTGGACCCCTTTTTTAAGCCGAGGGATGAAAGGACGACTGGGAAGGAGAGCCAAAGGATGGGGGGGAAAGCCTGGGGAACAGGGATGGGTTGGTGAGGGCCAGGTGGGGGCAGAGCCTCCGGCCCCATGCCGGTGGCCTAGACCACCATTATCTTCACCTCGTTGTCGTCAGCCTGGTAGAAGAAGGGAAGGCATGGGCTGTTTCCAATGGTGACGCCTTCCTGGGAGTTCTGCATTTCTTGAAGCAGCTGAACGACCTGCTGCGCAGAGTCTTTCTCGAGCGGAGTCAGGCCCAGCTGGGCCTCACCCTGGGTCGGCTACACATCGTGGACAAGGCTCACCTTACTTGGTTCTTTAGAGAGTGTAAGGGCAGGAGCAGGGCACAGCGCAGGTTTTCTGATCCCATGCAGACCGGGTAAAGGAGGAGTCAGAGTCCTCAGTGGCTTTGCAGGTTTTTTATTGGGGTTCACCAGGCATATGGCAGGGAGGGGTGCTGGCTGGGGGGCTGAGAGGCCTGCCAGTCCCCAGCAAATCTTCACTCTATCTGGGCTCTCTGGTGATCTCGGCTTCTCTTCCGGCTTCAGCTTTGGCTTCTACTGCTGCTGCTGGCGTCCCCGTGACACAGCCCTTAAAAGCACAGTCTTAGCTCAGCTGAATCCCATCTACCTATGCCCACACCCTACTCCAGGTGCCCGCCATCAGGCATGCATTCAGGACAAGGATCCATCATCTATCCTGATGGCGGAGGGCAGAAAAGCCTGATATTTTCTTTACCCTACAGAGAGACAGAGACAGGATGCTGTGTGCCTGGCGGAGTGTGCTCTTCCTGACCAGCTGCCCGTTAGGGGCTTTCCTCACCTTGGACGTTGGCGGTGCCAAGCTTCTTGGGGACTAGGCATGCGCTAGTGTGCTCAGCAGCAGGGTTCTGGGCAGGTGCTCAGGGCTTTGCCCGCCATTCGTTGTGCACCTCCACCAGCCACAAAACCAGCTCTTGCAGCTCTAACAGCTTCACCTGGAAGCAGAGATGCTCAGAAGCCCGCCCCGCCCCCAGCCGCACCACCATGGAGCCAGAGCTCTGAATACCTTCATCTCCTCTTTGTCCTGGGCCAGCTGGCTTATGGACTCCTCCTTCTCTTGGTGCTCCTCCCTCATCACTGCTCTCTGGTTCTGGTAGAGAGCGATGTATTCTCCCAGGGGGAGGGCGCGCAGACAGCTCAGCTGCTGGGGTCTCCCCAGCCTCTGCATAGCACCCCAGCTGCAGGGCACAAGCCTCCCCGCTCACCGATGGTGTCAGTCTCTCCAGACATCTGGATACATTGATGCTCCAGCTCCTCCATCCAGTCCTGTAAGCCCACTTTCTCCTGGATGAGCTCGGTAAAGCGGCCCTCGGCCAGACAGCGGGCTCAGGGGCTCAGCAGTGCCGGCCTGCCCAGCACCCAGCCCGCCTAGCCCTCTGGAAAACCACACTGTAGGGAAAGATAAAACTTCAGGCTTTTCTGCCCTCCCGTCCTTAGGATAGATGAGGGAACCCTGTGGTCTGAATGCAAGCCTGATGCAGGCACCTGGAGTAGGGTGTGGGCATATGTAGATGGGATTCTCCTGGGATAAGACTGGGCTTTTAAGGGTGGCATTCACAGCAAAAGCAGAGAAACGTAAGCAGAACCGAGAGAGCAGAGCAGCAGAGACCACCAGAGAACGCCAGAGAGCCCAGAAAGAGTGAAGTCTTGCTGGGGGCTGGGAGGCCTATCAGCCTCCTGACCCCCTAGCACCCCTACCTGCCATGTATCCAGTAAATCCCAATAAAAGCCTACAAAAGCCACTGAGGCTTCCAGGACTCTCTTCTCCTGGACCCAGTCTGCTGGATCAGAAAACCTGCCCCGTGTCCATTCCTTCCTCTCTTACAATTGGTGTAAGTCAGCAAGATGATCCATGCAGACCGGTATGGAGCCCTCCGAAGACCGGGAGGGACTGAGGAGCAACAGGCAGTGTTTGCCTGTGACAGCGCTGGACGTGTCATGGCGGGACAGGGGAAGGGCAATGTCCGGGAGCTGCGGGATGAGACCTCGCCTGGAGGAGGAGATGCCCGAGAGGACCAGCCAACAATCCCCGCCTAGGCAGCAAGAATCATCGGGGGAGAAAGGACCAAGATTCAGAGCTCCCCAGTGTGGACAAAGGGAAAAGCCGATGAACTTGGACTAATGGACTAACAATCCCGCCAGAAGGGGGAGGACCTTGGCAAGTTTGATATGTTTTGGGGACCCTGAGGAAGGATGGGATTGTCCACCCCCAGAGATGGGAGTCTGGGGGTGTCAGTGGGCCTTGGTGGCCAAAGGCAGCCGGTGTACTGCCCAGCAGCTAAGCAGAGGAGAAAAGCCAACTGAGAAGGCAAAAGCTGGTGCTAAGTTCGGGAAGCCCTGAGCGGCTGTTAAGCACTACGTAAGCTAAAGGCCAGTGAGTCTTTTAAAATCACCTGTGGGTGATGCCCTGCTCATAGTTGAGTGAGGGTGAGGAGCTGAGGAGCCCATCTTTGGGGGATGGGTAGGGAACGTGGCTTGTGGTGGAGCCCACAGCCAAAGAGGGGGACCCAAGAGAAGCCGCATGTGGAGTTGTATCCACGGATCCCCGACCCATGTGCTTGTGCAGTGGGTTGGCCTGAGTGCAGGGGCCTGCATGTTGGAGCGTTGGAGCAACCACAGATAGAAAATCCTGAGGGATGGGCGATTACCCCCAAAGAGTACAGAATCGCCAACCCAAGAGTGAGTGCATCCTGGGGGTGGATGCGGTGTGTGGCTTGTGGCCGAGACTGCAGCCGAAGGGGGCCGGGAGGCCTGATGGCTCCTGGCTTGTGACGGCTGATGCCTGAGTGGTTCCCTCCCTTGCAAGAGCAGTGCCTTCGGCAGCGGCAGTGGTGGATCATCTACTGGTGCCAATAATTGTCTTTTGCCACTAGGTTGATGCCCTGCCTGGACTTATTTGTGTTCTGTTATATTTCATTGTGATATATTTCATTTGCTTTTGTGGGCCATGGCTGCAGTGTTCATATTCGTCAAGAGAAACGTGTGTATCACTTGTATAGACTGTCTGGCAGAAAACCCTGAGGGGGTGGATTGTAGGGTAAGGTAAAAGTATCAGGCTTTTCTGCTCTCCCGCCCATAGTATGGATGATGGAACCTGCGGTCCCAAATGCATGCCTGATGCGGGCACTTGGAGTAGGGTGTGGGCATAGGTAGATGGGATTCACATGGGCTAAGATGGGCTTTTAAGGGTGGCGTCACGGGGACGCCCACAGCAGCAGAGAAGCAGAAGCAGAACCGAGAGAGCAGAGCAGCAGAGACCACCAGAGAACGCCAGAGAGCCCAGAAAGAGTGAAGACTTGCTGCAGGCTGGGAGGCCTGTCAGCCTCCTGGCCCCCTAGCACCCCTACCTGCCATGTATCTGGTAAATCCCAATAAAAGTCTGCAAAATTCACTGAGTCTTCCAGGACTCACTTCTCCTGTACGTGGTCTGCTGGATCAGAAAACCTGCCCTGTGGACATTCCTTCCTGCCTTACACACACTCACCTGAAGTTTCTCCATGGCTCCCTGAAGGGCCTGGTGGGTCTCCCCAGGCACACTTTCCCCCCGGGGGCTGGGGCCTCCATCTTCTCAGGCTCCTGGTCCCATGGGGCTACCTGCTGAGCCAAGAGCCAGCAGACCAGCTTTTGCTCCTTTAGCTGCCTGTGCAGCCGCGCCTGTTCTTCCTCAGCCCTGACCAAGGCCGAGTCACAAAATGCCACCTGTGGGCCAAGGTAATACCTGGTCCGAGGCTGTGCTGATCTGGAATTGCTGGGCATAGACAGAAGAACTGGAAGTGGCTTGAAGAGATGGGATTAGAAACAGAGGAAGGAGAGGGGCCTCCCCGGTGGCGCACCGGTTGACGGTTGAGCGCTGGGTTGTGAAGCTGCAAACAGCCTCTACAGCACCGGTTCAATCCCTGGCCTCAAGTCGAGGGTCCCACATGGCGGGCAGACCTCTCCTGCCGCCCACTGCTCCCCTCAGCAGTGTGCTTCGTCAAGTCTGCCTGTTCTGCTCTTCACTTTGTCTCTGGTGAGTTCTCTCACCCTCCTGTGATTCTGACTGTACCCAGTGCTTGCATAAATAAATCTTAAAAAAAAAAAAAAAGAAACAGAGGAAGGAGAATCAGAGGGCCTCTACTCTATAGGCTGAGTGGGATGTGGACCAGGGATGCATTGATGCAAACCCGAGTTGGGCCCATGTGCTTGTATACATACTGCTTGTCCACAGGGACCGCTTTGACCCTGGACAGCTGATGCCTTGACAGCCATTGGTGTAGTCAGGATGATCGTGTGTGGACCCATCCACTTTGGCGGAAGTGGTTTTGGAGAGATGGCTTTCAGAAGAACCTGGTCTCCAGGGCACAGCATGTTGACAGGTGCATCAGGGGACGGAGGCACAGGTTGTGGCAGACAAAGGTCTGCGTGTTCTTGGAGCAGCTGTCTGAGCAAAGAGAAGTATGGAAAATATCCAGCCAACAGTGTAGGTTGGACGCGGAGCTCATGGTTAGTAAGAAGAGGTCTGCCATACATCCGTTCAAGGGGGCTCAGGAACAAGGGGCCATGGGGAGTTGCTCGGAGGTGCACTAAAGCCAGTGGGAGCAGCTCCACCCAGGATTTGTGGGCTCTGTGGAGAGTTTGGCTAGGTGGTCTCTGGTCAGACCATTTACCCGTTCTACCTTACCAGAGGATTGCAGTCGGGAGGGAATGTGTAGTTTCCAGGTGATGCTCAGGGAGGAGACCTGTGGAGTAATCTTTGAGATAAAGGCAGGTCCACTGTCCAACTGATGATGGTGTCCACCGTAGTAAGAAGAGGGTGTTACCTGCGTTAGGGAGTGGAACACCCGTGAAGCCTGGCAGGATGGAGAGTCGAGGATTGGGAGAGAGTGATGAGAGGGTCTTTGACAAAGAGAGTAGAAATCTAACAGACAAGAAGGTGATGGAGGGGAGAGAGCCTGATGAGTGAGCAGGTACTGGAGCCGAAGTGGAGAACTAACATTTACAGATTGGCCCAGTGTGGGTTTTAAGGCCTTAGGTCTAGCGAGAAGAGCAGCTACCGCAAGGGCACGCAGGCAGGGCTGCCATCCTCTTACAGTGGGATCCATTTGTTTAGAGAAATAAGCAACTGCTCGCTGGACTGGCGTAGGTTGGCCCAGAACCCCTAGAGCAAAGCCCTGTTGCTCATCTGTCAATAACAGGAATGGCTTTCCCGGGTCTGGGAGTGCGAAGGCTCATCTCAGAGAGCTTTTCCTGGATAAAGCAGAGAAAATGGGGTGTAGAAACAAATAAAAGCATGATCATGATCACCAGGCCTACTATGGGAAGGATCCATGGCAGTAAGGGAGAGTTGGTCCAAGTTTGGATGTCCTGGTCCCAGCTTCAGCTGACAAAAGGTCAGTCAGAGGGGGCTTTGCTGGTCAGATGAGCAAGCCCATGAATGTGTTAGAGGAGGGGGACACCTGAGTACACACGATTTCTCACCAAAACCTCCCTCTCAGACCTTCAACACTTTCTTTTGCTTGCTTTCATTCTAATGCCATTTCATTTTACCCATCCGGCTTTACATTATCTTAAGGCCCTTCAGAATATCCCTCTTCCATACATTTCTTTTTTCAAACACTCATACCTCACCTCACTTGCATTTACCAGTCTTAGCAAAACCTTAGTTTTAGAAGGGAATTGAACACCATCTAAACAATGATGAAAAAACACAAATTTAAGGTAGACAGCCCCTGTAGTTTTTCGTTCCTGTACCCAGTGATTTAATTGGCAGAGAATGGTGTCCAAAGCCTGCATCTGTTGGGCGATATTAATGTTTCCAATTTGGCTAAGGTTACCCTGCAGGGTTTGAATCCAGGGAGGAGGAAGGGTGGGTAGCCGTCTGGAGAGGAATTTTAAAAGGAGAAATTCCAGCTGGACTGACACTGTGTAAGAATCCCAAGTTGCAAAATCCCTTCTGCACGTACTCCATGACGAGCTGCAGCTTCGGCCCAGGGGACACTGGACACCTAGGTGTGCTCACTGCGGGACTGAGACTGATCATAGCCTAGGCTTCGTGGAGCAGGAAGATGTGCGGATTTTCCAGCTGAGCAGGTCATGGTGGATTAGGGCTGCTCTGTGAATAACCTCTGCCCACCTTGGAGAGTCCCGTTTGGATTCTAATATACTGGTCCCAGAGTCTTTCTTAAGGGGAGCTAGAGAGCCTATCTATGTGCTCCTTGCAATCTGCACGATTTACCACCCAGGCCCAAGCCTTTGCAAGAGCTCCTGCATCCTCTACACCATCCGTGTGCCCGGGGTGAGCAGCAGGTCTCTCCCACCAAGGGGGCAGTACCTAAGATGGGGGAGAGAGGCCCAGGGTTCCTCGCCTGTGGCCCCGGGACCTACCTCTGGAGGCTCTGCCCACACAGCCCCACACCCCTCTCCTGGTCCTGTACCTGCTCAACTCTCCCCAACCCCTCCGCACACCAACCCTCACCCGCTCTGCTCCTCTCCAGATGCTTCACCAGTTTCGTTGCCTGCCTGGTCCTTCACCTGCTCTGCTCCAGGGACATCAGTGCTGCCCAGACTTCTGTGCTGCAGTCCTGTGAGTCTCATGCTGCTCCTGGCCCCTCTGACTGGGCCCAGCCCCGGAGCCTCTCTAGAGCCTCAACCTTCCCTGGTGTACTCCTGTTCACCATGGCCACTGAGTGGTTGTTCTTTGGGGGTGGGGGGTCTTCTGCCGGGTATGGCACTATTTTTAATCTTTGTTGCTTTCCAGTTCCAATGCTGCACAGCAGCAACAAAATTCTCGGATAATTTCTAATACTCTATCTCTGGCCCTGATGATTGCTGAAGGGGCCACTGCACTGGAAGGCCAGTCACATATTGGGGGACGTCTTAGGGTGGTGCTGGAGGGCTGGGGAGCTGGACTGATTGTGCTGGCCCTGCTTTCCTGGTCCCTCTCCAGCTGGGGGCCTGTCTCAGTGGTGCTACCCGTGCTCCCCAGCGTCCTCCAGCTGGAGGACTGACACCGAGGTGCTGCTGTGCTCCCTGGTGTCCTCCTGCTGGGGTCTAGCCACAGAGGTGCTGGTGTCCCCCCAGCCATCCTCCAGTTCTGGGCCTAGCGCAGA
Organism: Talpa europaea; assembly: GCF_964194135.1. NCBI lineage: Eukaryota > Metazoa > Chordata > Mammalia > Eulipotyphla > Talpidae > Talpa > Talpa europaea. The sequence continues at coordinate 11,873 of NW_028167940.1, forward strand.
GGGACTGCCATTTGGGGTGTCCTCTAGCAGGGGGCTTGGACCTGCAGCAGTGGTGTGCTGCTGTGCATCCTCCAGCTCAGGAACCTGGTGGAGATGACCCTGTTGTCCAGGGTGGCATCCTTTCCCCTCTTTTGGACTTCCTGCTTTCGCAGGATACCTGGCCTTGGGGCATTCCCCAAAACCTCAGGCTGAGGGAGTGGGGGTTGGTATCCTTTTCAATCTTCTGTACTGGGTGCTTTCCCAGGATGCCCAGCCTTGGGGTATTCCCCGAAACCTCAGGTGCCGACGGGGTGGGTGTGGGTGGGGAGGCCTTATAATCAGGGTAACCAGGATCCCGGAAGGTGACGCGCTTCGGCACCTGGAAGGTAACTCGCCTGGGCCGCTCCTCCCCCTCCTTCTCATAGTCCTCCTCCCCCGCCTGCTTCCTGGAGCGGAGGATCAGGTAGGTGGCCATGACCTCGTGGTACTTGTTAGTGTCAATGGCCTCCCGAATTTCCTGCCTCTGGTAGCCCAGGCGCTCCATACCTTTGGTTATGGCCAGGTCTTGGGGGCAGAGCGACGGCTCGCTGAAGACAGAGTCCCCTGCTCGTTTCTGCTACCCAGGCGTGCTGCTGGATGCTCTCCAGGGTGCTGCGCCTCCAGGGGTCCCATGCCAGCATTTTGGCCAGCAGGTCCCCGCCCTGGACCATGAAGTAGGTGGTCTGGTGGATGTTCCCACCCAGGATGCACTCCCTGATTGCCCTGAGGCTGCGCCCCCTGAAGGGCCATGTGCCGGTCACCATTTGGTAGGGCATGATGCCCAGGCTCCACATGTCCACCTTGGGGCCGTTGTACTGCTGGCCAAGGAGACCTTGGGGGCCCTGTATTCTGGGCGACAGCAGCACGTGCTCAGCGCCTGGGGGAAGCCTTGGACACTGAGCCCGAAGAGGTAAAGGACCTATACAAAGAAAACTATAAAACACTGTTAAAAGAAATAGAAGACACAAAGAAATGGAAAGACATCCCCTGCTCATGGATTGGTAGAATAAACATTATTAAATGGCCATCCTACCAAAAGCAATATACAGATTCAATGCTATTCCAATCAAAATCTCAATGTCATTCTTCAAAGAACTAGAACAATTATTGATGAAATTCATATGGAATCACAAAAAACTCTGAATAGCCATGCTCTCCTGAAAAAAAAAAAAAAGAAGGGAATGGAGGCATCACACTCCCAGACTTCAAGCTCTACTACAAAGCCATAATCATCAAAACTGCATGGTATTGGAACAAGAACAGACACACAGACCAATGGAATCGAATAGAAAATCCAGAAATAAACCCACAGATTTATGGTCAACTAATCTTTGACAAAGGAGCAAAGACTATGCATTGGAGCAAAGAAAGTTTGTTCAATAAATGGTGCTGGGAAAACTGGGTTGCCACATGCAAAAGAATGAAGCTTGACCACTACCTCACACCATACACAAAAATCAACTCAAAATGGATTAAAGAACTAGACATAAGACCTGAAACCATAAAATACATAGAAGGAAATATAGGCGAAAAACTACATGATTTGCACATCAAAGACATCTTTACAAACACATCACCCAAAACAGTGATAGTGAAGGCAAAGATAAACAGCTGGGACTACATCAAATTAAAGAGCTTCTGCACAGCAAAAGAGACAATAACAAAAACAAAGAGAAACCCCACCAACTGGGAGAACATTTTTGCACCCAACACTAATGATAAAGGACTGATCACAAAAATCTGCAAAGAGCTGATGAGACTCAACAACAACAAAGAAAATAATCCCGTCAAAAAATGGGCAGAAGAGCTAAAAAGAAACTTCTCTGAAGAGGAAATGCAAATGGCCAACAGACATATGAAAAAATGTTCAACATCACTTGTCATCAGGGAAATGCAAATCAAAACTACCATGAGATACCATCTTACACCAGTGAGAATGGCACATATTAAAAAAACTAGCAACAACAAATATTGGCGAGGGTGTGGAGAAAAAGGAACTCTTCTGCACTGTTGGTGGGAGTGCAAACTGGTCCAACCACTATGGAGAGCTGTGTGGAGATTTCTGGACCTACTAAACATAGAGCTTCCCTAGGATCCAGCAATTCCACTCCTAGGTATTTACCCAAAGGACACAGAAACATCAATTCCAAAGAACACCTGCACCCCTAGGTTTATAGCAGCACTATTTACAATCGCTAAGCTTTGGAAACAGCCCAAATGCCCAAAAATAGATGACTGGATCAAGAAGATGTGGTACGTATACACCATGGAATATTACTCAGCATTCAAAAAAGATAAACACATGCAGTTTGCAGCAACATGGATGGCGCTGGAAGGGATCATGCTCAGCGAAATAAGCCAGAAAGAAAAAGAAAACTACCGGATGGTCTCACTCATAGCAGGAATCTAGAAAACTTAAATAAGGGACCAGGAAAAAAAATATCTATAAGAAAGTGAAAATCAAAATCAACAAAAAACTATGAACCAGAGACATTTTTTGGAGGGTGGGGGCCAGGAGGGGAGGAATTGGGGTCAGAATGGGGGGGTTGCAATTGTTGGGGAATATAAAAATAAAATTTATTATTAAAAAAAAAAGAATAACTACTTTTAAAAAGTAATGCACATGACCAAAGTTTAAAAAAAAAAAATCAAAAAATCTGTTTGTATCACTATCTAATGCCTTAGGAGTATTAGTTATAAATGACAACTATATAAAGTCTAATAAAAAATTCCCAATTTTGAGATCAGGATTTAAGATTTTGGTAATCAAAAACTAGATCAAAACTTAATGGTTGAATTTGTAGCATGCAAGCCTTACAGTTTTCATGTTGAGTATCAACATTTTTTGTTGAAATGTCTCTATTTTCAAAAGGAAGTACACAGTATTCAGGAAAAAAAAGAAGAGTAATTGACCTAGTCTACATCAAAAAAGATAAGTTTGCATTTTGATGATTAGACCTAAATCTCTTGATAAAATTCTTTTCCAGAAAAATCCCAGATTGACTTCTTTCTTTCCCCTTGTCCTAGCAAAACCTAGCCTCATGGGCAAGTTCTTTAGCAACACTGTGTTCCTCACAGTTATGTAGGAAATGTATATGATATTAAGTCTCTCTTATTTTTCTTGGTTTTCATCAATATATCTAGTACTTGCCTAGGAAAGAAATTTGTTTTTTGGGATGTTAGAATTTGCAACTCTGAAATTAATTTAAAATTCCTGTCCTAAGAAAAACTAACAGCTACAATTGGTATCTCTCCCTTAAATTTTTTCTTTTATCATTATTTAAATGGTGGCCAAATTTCATATAAAACTAAGGTCTTATTAAGTTTAAGAATGAGAATGTTAAACAATATCACTTTCTTTAAATATTGTTGAGCTTGCAGGTTTATTTTTTTTTTATTTTTTTTTTAGCACTCCTTTTTTTTTTTTAATAGAGGCATGTTTTACTTATTTATTTATTTGTTTGTTTTGTTTACACATGCACTGGGTACAGTCAGAAGCACGGGAGGGTGAGAGAATTCACCAGAGCCAGAGCGGGGAGCAGAGCAGGCAGAGGGACCGAAGTACACTGCTGAGGGGAGCAGCGGGCGGCAGGAGAGGTCTGTGCGCCATGTGGGACCCTCCTCCTGTGGCCGGGGAGCAGCCGGGGATTGAACCGTCGCTGCAGAGGCCGCGGGCAGCTTCGCAACCCAGCGCTCAACCGCTGCGCCACGGGGGAGGCCCTGCAGGTTTAATTTTTTTCTTCTTATTATAAGAAAACTAAAATTTAATGACATCTCACCTAAACAAATTAAGACAGTTAAAATATGTGTTTCTGTATGAGATATCCAAGATAATAGGGTGGTCCCCAGGTAAAGGGGAAGTTCCAGGTTCCCTGCCCAACCCAAAGGAAGAGAGAGAAGGGAGCTGAGAAGGGAGAGAAGAAGCTGCAGTGGAGACTGAGAAGGAAAGAAGCAGGATGGAGCCAGAAGGAGACCTGGAGGAGGCACATGGAGCCGAGAGACACGTGCAGAAACTGCACTTGCATTTTGGTCGTGGACTGGGTGACAACAGCATGGGCAAGAGACCGGTGGGGAGGTGACAATGGTGGTTTTTGTCTTGATTTTGATTTTGCTCTTTTCCTCCCACACTTGTCTGGTTGTTTCTGATCCTTTTCTGTGGGTCCCCACTGGAAGGCGCTTTAGACTTTGGAGAGGCTTTCAGCCCTTGCTCTAGGCCAATCCTGTTTGGGTGGACTTTTCCCCACAAGGGGACAGGTAACTTTGGATGCTTGTTTTAGAAACTATATTCTTTACCTTTCCTGCATTGTTTACTAATTGTATTAACGTTCCTTTTCATTTAAGTCTCATATGTTTTCTGTTGATGCGGCGGATGGCAGAACCTATTTAGAGCAGGCAGGTTTGTGGTGTCTGGGCTGCCCTTCTCCCTGACCTCTAACAGATTCTTTGTCTTTTCTGTATTGTTTACTAATTGTGTTAAAGTTCCTTTCCATTAAAGTCTTAAATGTTTTGTGTCCATGCTGCAGATGGCAGAAACTATTGCGAGCAAGCAGCTTTGGGGGTTCTGGGGTGCCCCTCTCCCTGCCCTGTAGTAGACTGACTACTGACAACTCCTGGATGACAAGTGATAGGGCCCAAGGACGTCACCAGGTCCCCAATGACATGGTCTCTGTGGTTAAGCCTAGAGTAACCCTGGATGTCACAGGTAAGATATTAATTCTCTGATTTCTATAGGAGCCACTTACTCCATACTCTCCCAGCATTCGGGACCCAGCTTCCCCTCCTCACAAAATAGGAATACCTTAATAGCAGACAGAATAGAAAGATTGGAAAGGAGGTACCCTGACACCAGAACCTGACTCACAAGGAGGTAGGGATAGAGGGAAATAGCATGACCATTAACTCAGCGGTAGAGATCGTGACCCTTAGGCACCAGGGCCTTATCACAAGGCATGAGAGCCAAGCAGGATCAGATGCTCTAGGGAGTGGAGCACAGGCCTGAGGGGAATGATTTGGAGATTGGGCCCATCCTGGAATCTCCACTCCCCATCCTGGTATCTCCAGTCCCTCTTGGATTCTGCGTGGTTATCCAAAATCTGCAACCAACTGACGGCTCACAAGGAGTGACCCCCCCAAACAGAAGAGGACTGTGTCTGTAAAGTCTCTGCACTGGCTCGGGGCAGCACTCCCTCTGCCCACCTGGGACTGTGTAGGTTCCTCTTCTTACCAACTCTCTCCCTCTGCAGGGCAGCAGCTTCCTGCCCGCCTATGACCTGTCAAGGCTGCCCGCCTTCAACCATGCAGGCCTCTCTCAGCAAAACCTGCCCCTTTCCCTTTCCCCAATAAACCTGTTTTTTAAATATAACTACCGTCTCTGTCTTGTGGAGAAACTCGCCTGGGAAACTCGCCGCGTGCCACTCACAGGGGAGCTCTGCAGACACCTTTCCCAGAGTGAACCCCAGGACCCCGCTGTAACGCAACCAACACATTCCAGGTGTGTTTATGAACGGTTCTAGCAGCCACATGCTCCTCGCCCTTGTTTGTAGTCGCCGCTCTCCCCCGCACACTCCACTGTCCTCCTCCACCCTCGACACCGCACCCCCACCCTACTCCAGGTGCCGCCATCAGGCCTGCGTTCAGGCTCGCAGGGATGTGTCATCTCTCCTAATGGCGGGAGAGCAGAAAAGCCTGATACTTTTTACCTTACCCTACAATCCACCCCCTCAGGGTTTTCTGCCAGACCATCTACATATAGACAATTTTGTTTCTTAGCAAACATAAACAACGCAGCCATGGCCCACAAAAGTAAATAGTACACATCACACTATAACAAAAAAGACAAGAGAACACAAGTTATTCCAGGCGAGGTACCAACCTAGTGGCAAAAGACATTCATTGGCACCAGCAGATGATCCACCAAATCTGCTGCCAAAGGCACTGCAGCATGCAAAGTGGGAACTAGCTTATTTAACTCATGATAAATCTACTGTCATACGCCTAGAGCCATCGGGCTTCTTCACTGGCCACACCGGTGAATTGTCGGGGCTGTGGGCAGTACGCACAATGCCCGCTTTCTCCAGTTCTGATACTGTGCCCGTCATTTCCTTGTAGACTCCGGGCAACTGATATTGGTTGGTATTAGTCACTTGCCTAGGGACTGGCAGTTGTGTGGGCAGATGCTTAGCGTGTCCTCTCACCACTGCCTTTACCACACGCACTCTAAGGTGAAACTCTCCGGCTGTGGTCTCTAGCCATAAGCCACTTAGTACATCCACCCCCAGGATGTACTCCAGGACGGGCGACACATATACTTTATACTCTTTTGGGGGGTAATGGCCCAATCCCCAGAGATAGTCTCAATGCTGTCACCTTGACACTCTGGCCTCCATAGCCATCAATACAAGTAGACCTGTGAAATCTTTCTGGATTTCCATAGAGCAGAGTACATTAGCTCTGTGTCTGCCAGAGCTAAAACCCTTTGCATGTTAGTTGGGGACCAGTGGATGGCAAGCTCCACATGTGGCCTCCGGTCCCCGCCCGTCCCCTGTGGACGGGTTCCTTGGCCCTCACCCTATTTGAAAGCGATCAGGCCTCACCCGAGGATAGGGTTGGCAGCAAGTGTCTTCCAGGCGCAGGACATGTGCCTGAGGCCTGGAGCTTCCAGGCTCCCCCTGAGCAGCAGTCTTTCTCATGGGCGTGAACCTCTGGTATTCTTGCAGCTGCTGCCATAATTCCAACAAATATAGATTGGGCTGTGCGTGTATTTTAGTGCTATTTACACCTGCTCTCAATAAATCTGTCCACATTTGGTTATGGGTGACTTTAATAAATTCTGTGGTGCCAAGAAGATTCCTTTCCCTCCTTGGCATTCCTTTTGACTTTTCAACAACTACCCATATTCCCTCCTGAGTTTGAGAGCGCCAGTTCTCAACTTCGCCCAAGCTGGCTATAACTGTTGTGACGTCGTGTAGCTGACGACTCACATGGGGTGCTACAACTGCCAGGAGGGATCCAAATGAGGATGAGGGGACATTTTAATACCAAGTCTCTCATCCCTGCTGTGAAACACTCATCATCAGGACCACGGGAATTCACATTAAACATGGCCTGCCGCATCCCCAATTCCCGAAGGACCTGTACCAGCTCGGCGTACGTCTGCCATCCACTTACTGTGTCCAGCACGTCTCCTGCATCAGCCAGACTGTCCGTATGGCAGCTATTATCCATTCCCGGTATGGTCGCCCTGGCCATACTGCTGGCTGTTCTGTAGCCTCTGTCGCAAGGATGGGTGTAAACCATGGAGGCCAGTCTCTCCATCACTTGTGCCGTGCAAATGATCCCATCCAGCCCCAGGCCCCACAAATGTAGCAGCCAGGCTGCCAAGGGTTCCCCTGGTTTCTGGTGGAAACTGTTTGTCCAAGTCCACCAGTTCCGCCTGGGTGTATGGTTGATAGGAAGTAAATTCTGTCATTTGTGGTGGTCCAGCAGCCTGACCACCCACCTGGGGCCATGGGAGGCTGCCGCTTTATTTCTGAGTCACCACTCGGCGGGCCCGGAGCATGGGACCAGCCTCCACCTCCTCTCCAGAGGAGTCCGGCATCTCAGGGGTCGCAGGTTGGTTTGCCATTGCTGGTTGTGACTCGGGCAAAGGGCCAGCCTCCCTCTCCTCCTGTCCTGAGGAGGGGTCTGGCATCTCTGGAGTCATGGGTTGGTTTCCCACCACCAGCTGCGATTCGGGCAAAGGGCCAGCCTCCCTCTCCTTCCTTTCTGAGCTGGAGTCTGGCATCTCCAGAATGGTGGGTTGGTTTCTCTGAACTTCTTCCTCCAGAATCCTCAAACATTGTAGTTTTCGCATCTTTTCCCGCATCTCATCCCATACTCGCTGGACTCTAGATTGCTCTTTCTGCCTGGACTCAAGCAGAGCTGTGAGAAACACCCATCCCACTGCTCCTGCCACCTCGCGGGAACTGCATCTGTAACAGGGTGGTCCCCAGGAAAGGGGGAGGTTCCCTGCCCCACCCAAGGGAGGGTGGAGCTGAGCAGGAAGAGGAGAAGCTGAAGAAGAGACTGAGGAAGGAAGCAGGATGGAGCAAGGAGACCTGGAGGAGGCGCATGGAGCCTAGAGACACGTGAAGAAACTGTGCTTGTCTTTTGGTCGTGGACTGGGTAACACAGATGTGGGTGAGACCCGTGGGGAGGTGACAATGGCAGCTTTTTTCTTGATGTTGATTTTGCTCTTTTCCTTCCGGGCTTGTTCAGTTGTTTGTGACCCTTTTCTGTGGGTCCCCACTGGAAGATGCTTTAGACTTGTAGCAGGCTTTGGGGCCTTGTTCTGGGCCAATCCCATTTGGATGGACTTTTACCCACGAGGGGACGGGTAACTCTGGATGCTTCATTTAGAAACTAGACTCTTTGCCTTCCCTGTATTGTTTCCTAGTTTTATTAAAGTTCCTTCCCATTAAAGTCTCCTATGTTTTGTGTTGATGCGGCGGATGGCAGAACCCATGTAGAATAGGCAGGTTTGCGGGGTTTGGGCTGCCCCTCTCCCTGTCCTATAACACATCCACTCAGGGTTTCTTCTATTTCATACAGGGCCTGTTCCAACTGCCCTGGGGATCCATCTACCTCTGGCCATTCCTGGAGAGGTGCCCACAGGGCGAGGAGGTTGGCCACCGAGTACCATCTGCTCGTGGCTGGCCACCTGGCAACCCCTCCCCAGGTTCCAAAGGGTTTCGTCTGCGTAGAGCCGTCCTGCTTTGAACCGTCCTGCCGTCTACGCTAGTTGTAGTGCAACCAACCCATCCCGGGTAGGTTTATGAACAGATCTAGCACCCACATGCTCTTCATCGCTGTTTGTAGTCACCGTCCTCCTCGTATGGGGTGGAACTGGGTGATCTCCCGTGCTTGTCAAAATTAACTGCCTTGGAGACAGGCTGCTGCTTGGAGCCTGGCTAAGAGGCAGCGAGCCCTGCCCCTGCGACCCGCATCAGTGTCAGTCTGGGATTCCCAGCCAGGCTCCTGGCGGGGACCTGCTTCAGGGCCTGGGGGCATGGTTGTGTCAGTGAAGTGGCCTGATCTGCGTGGCCTCGAGCAGACTGAAAAACACGTTCTCTTTGATTAGAAGTCAGGGTGGAAGAGAGGATAACGTGTAGTCATGACACCGAAGGTTATAGGTGTAACCTTAGGTGTAACCTTGGGTAAGATAACGAAATTCTTTGGTGTAGGTAGTGGGGTCCTTAGTGAAACAGCCGAGATGCTTTTCAATCTGGGAGAGATCAGACAGAGGGAAAGGATCGTGGACTCCACCTGCTCCTTCAGTCCCCGCAACCTCCCTAAGGGGACAAAGAGGACGACTGTGAGAGCAGGTGTGGTAGCTGGGAGGTGGAAGCGGGGGCAGGCCTGGGGAGCTGAAGGAGGTGAAGACTGAACATCTAGAGGATCAGAGAACGCAGAAGAGGAGAGGGCGAAGAGGGAGAGGAGACTGGAGACTTGGAAAGTACAACTGGTTTGCAGGAGGGAGAGATGGGAGGGCATGAGAAGGGGACACCTGGACTGGATGGGCGTCCCCAAATCAGAACCAGGAGCAATGGGGGTCGGCTGGCGTAGGCCCACGGTTTATGGAACAGTCGGCCAGGATGGGGGTGAGGAGAGGAGCCAGGTAACCAGGGGTGAGGGCCTCCTAGGAAGGAGGGTCAGGCAGGTGACTCACCCCAAGGATCAAGGCCGGTGGTGGATGTGAGGCGTCTGCCATGGAGAGGAGAGGTCCCAGGGACGGGAAGGCGGCCCCAGCGCCAGGGGACACAGCCTTCCAGGTTTCGGGCACCAAGATGAAAGGTTTGGCGCGGTAAAGAAAAGGGGAGCCAGGCTAAACTTTCTCAAAGGAAGGGACATTCATTGTGCCCCCAGGCGAGCTTTGCTGATTCAAGGTGGGGTGTCCCTGAAGTCTCGCCTGTTGTGGGGGGAGATGTCATTTCATAGGGTGAGGAGAGGTTAGGCAGGAAAACTGGGTTGGCAGGGGGGAACAGGTTTAGGTGGAACAAAGTTGTTTTTTCGTGGAGCCGAGTTGTTTTCCCCTGCTTATGGCTTCAGTTTCGGTTTGATGGAATCAGGGGTACTGGTGTCAGGGCCATCTTGTTGTTTGTATGTGGGCTTCCCCATTCCTGGCCCCTGCATCGACCTTTCATACCAGCCTTTTGTTGATAGGAAAAGGGGCGACGGTTCTTTCTTTGGCTACTTCCTGCTGGACGGGGGCGAAGACCGGGGTGGGGGCTCAGGCCTGGTTATGAGAAGGTCTTTGCAGGGACACGAGGATATGGGTGGAGGAGTTGGTTAAAGGTGCTACGGGGTGGGTCTTGGATCCGGTGTTGGATGAAATGCAGTAAGCATGGGGCAAAAAGAAAAAAATAAGGTTAGGATCAGAGGCCCTGTGAGTGCTAATACCTTGCCTGAGGCTGCGCTGATCTGGAATTTCCAGGTATAGACAGAAGAAGGGGAAGTGGCTTGAAGTGATGGGATTAGAAACAGTGGGTCTCTGCTCTGTAGGCTGAGTGGAACCTGGACCAGGGGAGCAGTGATGCGTGCCCGAGTTGGGCCCAGCACTTGCATACATACTGCTTGAGTAGGTCCTGGAGCCGATGTGGAGAATTAACATCTACAGATTGGCCCAGTGTGGGTTTTAAGGCCTGTCTAGCGAGACGAGCAGCTGCCGCAAGTGCGTGCAGGCAGGGCTGCCATCCTCTTACAGTGGGATCCGTGTGTTTAGGGAAATAAGCAACTGGTCGCTGGACAGCCCAGGTTGGCCCAGAACCCCTAGAGCAATGCCCTGTTGCTCATCTGTCAATAACAGGAATGGCTTTCCCGGGTCTGGGAGAGCGAAGGCTCATCTCAGAGAGATTTGCGTGGATAAAGCAGAGAAAACAGGGTGTAGAAACAAAGAAAAGCATCATCATAATCACTGGGCCTACTAGGGGCAGGATCCATGGCAGTAAGGGAGAGCTGGTCCACATTTGGATGTCCTGGCCCCAGCTTCGGCTGACGAAGTATCGATCAGAGGGGACTTTGCTGGTCAGATGAGCAAGTCCATGAATGTGTTGGAGGAGGGGGAGACACCTGAGTACACATGATTTCTCACCAAAATCTTTCTCAGACCTTCAACACTTTCTTTTGCTTTCTTTCTTATGCCATTTCATTTTACCCATCTTGAACACCATCTAAACAATGATGAAAAACACAAATTTAAGGTAGACAGCCCCTGTAGCTTTTCGTTCCTGGACCCAGTGATTTACTTGGCAGAGACTGGTGTCCAAAGCCTGTATCTGTTGGGCGATATTAACGTTTCCAATTTGGCTAAGGTCACCCTGCAGGGTTTGAATCCAGGGAGGAGGAGGGTGGGTGGCCCTCTGGAGAGGATTTTTAAAAGGGGAAATACCAGCTGGGCTGACACTGTGTAAGAATCCCAAGCTGCAAAAATTTGAGGTGACAATGCTCACTGTGGGACTGAGTTTGATCACAGCCTAGGGCTTCCTGGTGTAGGAAGATGTGCAGATTTTCCAGCTGAGCAGGTCGTGTGGAGTAAGGTTGGTCTGTGCATAAACTCTGTCCACCTTGAAGAGTCCTGTTTGGATTCTAATATACTGGTCCCCGAGTCTTTCTTAAGGGGAGCTAGAGACCTTCTCTATGTGCTCCTTGCAATCTGCACGTTTTACCACCTGGGCCCAAGCCTTTGCAAGAGCTCCTGCATCCTCTATGCCATCCCTGTGCCCAGGATAGAGCAGCAGGTCTCTCCCAGCAAGGGGGCAGTATGGTCCTCAGGGAACTGAGCCTATGATGGGGGAGAGAGGCCCAGGGTTTCCTGCCTCTGGCCCTGGGGCCACCCACACAGCCTCATACCCCTCCTGGGCCCTGTACCTGCTCAGCTCTCCCCAGCCCCTCCACACCCCACCACTCACCCACTCTGCTCCCCTCCAGGTGTTTCACCAGTTCCGTGGCCCTCCTGGCCCTTCACCTGCTCTGCTCAGGGACATCCGTTTTGCCCAGATTTCTGTGCTGCAGTCCCATGGGTCTCATGCTGCTCCTGGCTCCTGTGACTGGGCCCAGCCCCTGAGCCTCTCCAGAGCCTCAACCTTCCCTGGTGTACTCCTGTTCACCATGGCCACTTTGTGCTTTGGGGTGGGGAGGCTTTTGTCTGGTGTGGTGCTATTTTTACTCTTTGTTGCTCTGCAACTCGAATGCTGCACAGCAGCAACAAAATTCTAGGATAATATCTAATACCCTGTCTCTGGCCCTGATGATTGCTGAAGGGGCCACTGCACTGGAAGGCCAGCCACGTCTTGGGGGAGGTCTTAGGGGGGTGCTGGAGGCCTGTGGAGCTGGACAGATCGTGCTGGCCCTGCTTTCCTGGTCCCTCTCCAGCTGGGGGCCTGTCGCAGTGGTGCTGCCGTGCTCCCCAGTGTCCTCCAGCTGGAGGACTGACACCAAGGTGCTACTGTGCTCCCTGGTGTCCTCCTGCTGGGGTCTGGCCACAGAGGTGCTGGTGTCCCCCCAGGCGTCCTCCAGTACCGGGCCTAGCGCAGAGGGTCTGCCCTTCGGGGCATCATCTAACAGGCGGCCTGGCCCTGCGGCGGTGGTGTGCTTCTGGGCGTCCTCCAGCTCAGGGACTCCTGCGGAGATGACCCTGGTGCCCGGGGTGGCATCCTTTGCCCTCTTTTGGACTTCCTGCTTTCGCAGGATACCCGGCCTTGGGGTATTCCCCGAAACCTCAGGCTGCGGGAGGCTGTCCTTGGAATCGGGGTCACCGGGCTCCCGGAAGGTGACGAGCTTTGGCACCTGGAAAGTGACGCGCCTGGGCCGCTCCTGGCCCTCCTCCTCATAGTCCTCCTCCCCCGCCTGCTTCCTGGAGCGGAGGATCAGGTAGGTGGCCATGACCTTGTCGTACTTGTTAGCGTCAATGGCCTCCCGAATTTCCTGCCTCTGGTAGCCCAGGCGCTCCATACCTTTGATTATGGCCGGGTCCTGGGGGCTGAGGGACGGCTCGCTGAAGGGCAGGAGTCCCTCAGTGTTTTCTGCTAGCCAGGCGTGCTGCCGGATGCTCTCCAGGGTGCTGCGCCTCCAGGGGTCTGGTGCCAGCATTTTGGCCAGTAGGTCCTGGCATTGCTCCGTGAGATAGTCGGGCAGCTGGACCCGCCTGCCCACGACGCGCACCCTGATCGCCCAGAGGTTTGGGCCCCTGAAGGGCAGTGTGCCGGTCACCATTTTATAGAACACGACGCCCAGGCTCCACACGTCCACCTTGGGGCCACTGTAGCGCTGGCCAAGGTAGACCTCGGGGGCCCTGTATTCTGGGCGACAGCAGCACGTGCTCAGCGCCGGTTGAAGGCCTGGACGCTGAGCCCAAAGTCCACCAGCTTGACTTTCCCCTCTCGGGTCAGCAGAATGTTCTCAGGCCTCACATCCCTGTGCGCGATGCCTTTGGCATGGCAGTAGCTGAGGGCCGCGAGGATCTGCCGAAAGAGCGGGCGAGCCTCGCGCTCGCCCAGGCGCCCACGCCTGTCCAGGAAGTCCTGCAGGTCCTCCCCCTGCACGTACTCCATGACGAGCTGCAGCTCCGGCCCAGTGTCCACCACCTGGAAGAGCTCCACGATGTTCGGGTGGTGAAGGGCCTTCATGCACCCCATCTCGCGGGCCAGGAGGCGGAGGTCGGGCACCTCAGACTTGCGGACGCCCCTGATGAGCACCTTCGTGCCCGTGAGCGCATGCAGCGCCAGCGTCACCTTGGCGTGGGAGCCCCGCCCCAGCTCCCCCAGCACCAGGTAGCTTTGCCCTTGCCGTCCCTGGGACATAGCGCCTGTGCGCTTGACTACGCTGACCACCCTCACCAGCCCTGACTATAAGCAAATACAAAAAAAAAACAAAAACAAGGAAAATAAGGTAAAAAACAAAGAAAGAAAAATAAAATAACTAAAATAAATAGCCTAAACAAATAATTAAATAAATAAACCAATAAATAAAACAAAAGAGAACCAAAACAGGCTCTCACTGTCTCTCTCGTCGTCCGGAGTGCACAGGTCACTGTCCAGAGCTTCCCGGCTCCTGAGGACACAGGCGCAGTCCGGGCGGGCCTGATGCAGGCGGTGCCGGTGCCGTCACAAGGGCTCTTTGTGGCGTCAGAGCCACAGGCCACAGCCATTGGCAGAGGGAACCGCCAGCGGTTTCTCAGCCTTAACGAAAAAGCTGCCGCTTAACGACAACCCTTGGAATGCCCGAGAGGCCCTTTCATCGGTCCTGAGCAATCCCGTCCTGGGATTTGGCTTTTCCAGGCGTCCCCATCCTGGCTCTGCCTTGTGCAGATGCTTTACTGTCGCGCTCACACTGTGGGGAGAACAGCAAACAGGGGGCGCAGGCGGTTGGGCGCGCGCTGGGGAGCTGTCCACAGCCTCTGCCAAGCCCGCGAGGGTCCACGTGGCGCGCAGACCCCTCCTGCAGCGCCCGCTGCTCCCCTCAGCAGTGGATTTCAGTCAGTCTGTCTGTTCTGTTCCAGGCTGTCTTTGGGGAATCCTCTCACCCTCCCGCGCATCTGGCCTGCACCCCGGTGCTTGCATAAATAAAATACATCTTTAAGAAAATTAAAAAAAAAATAAAGGCACAGTTACTGCTGTTGCAATGAACTAGTAAGGTTTAAATTCTAAAATTTTCAAGAGGTAATTTCAGGATTCTTTTTCAGCCTGTCTTTCTTTTGGGGGGGGGCTGTAATTGTGTCATGCAGTCAGTTTAGTAGAAAAATAACATTAAATAATAATACTATATGCACAAAAGTTCCTTTGAGAAGGAATATACTAACAAATCCAATAGGTCATAACAGTACCAGTGTGCTTCAAACTAAACAAAAATGTTAGGAAATTCAGAATACTTTGTTTTTTAGGTTGCTTTTAACACTTCAACCAAAATAAAGTGATTTAATAGTGATAAATATCAGGAAGTATAAGTATCATTGGTTTAATTCTATGTATATTACATATATCAATATGTGCACTTACATATATATTAATATCTGAGGAAGGAGATTTAGAGAGGCTAATTCCTTTTTCCAAGGTTACCTATATATGATATTCACTCAAAAGAAACAATGACTAATTATTGAGAAACTACACTGTACTTTTGTAGAATTGATAGTGTTCTAGTGATCAAGATATAGAGAGATTGTTGTGATAAAACTGACTTTTCAGTGGCAGGGAATAAAAGCAATATAAATAAGTTTTAAAATATCCAACAGAGAAATAACAAATGGTGATAGGAACTGTACAAAGGATCGAAACAAACCAATTGAATTTTCAATGCCATTTAGGATAACATCAAAATATGAAACCCATCAGGATATTTTTAATAAAATGTATGTATCTGTAAAGCTATGAAAACATTATTCTTTCATGGAAATGATAAGACTTCAATAAATGACAATATGAACTCTATTTGCAGACCAGGATGCATACAGCAAAGTTTGGGAGAAAGCACAATTGCAGAGGGGAGCACAGAGAGGCAGAAAGGACTGAATCACCCTGCAGTAAGAAAAAGGAGGTCAGTGTTTCATGTGGACAAAGGAGAAGGAATTGTGAGACAAGCTCAAAGATATTCACAGAAACTAGTCACTCAGAACTTCCTAATTCAGGGGGATGGCCTGAACTTCAACTAATTGTGAAAATGGAGAGAGGTGTTGGCGAGTGGAGTGAATTGAATAATTTGTGTTTGAGGAAAATCTCTTTGCATTGGGGAAACTAGATTGTAGGAGAACAAGATGCAACAGGGAAAAAAACGGAGAAACTTGCAGTAGACAAAGAGAGAGGAGTAGGTCAGAGTGGTACTTTGCTTAGGATGTTAGCTAATAGGGCTGATTTGGATGGATATAGAAAGTGAGGGAAAGACAGAAATTAAAGATGCTGCCAAACTTTCTATCTTGAGCAACTTGGTAGATGTAATTGCTATTTGCTTTTTTTTTTTTTAAGATTTATGTATTTATTTATACAAGCCCTGGGTACAGTCAGAAGTGCGGGAGGGTAAGAGAATTCACCAGAACCAGAGCAGAGAACAGAATAGGCAGAGTGACGAAATACACTGCTGAGGGGAGCAGCGGGCACAACAGGAGAGTTCTGTGGTGCCATGTGAGACCCTCGCTGGTGGCCAGGTATTGAACCGGCACTGCAGATTCTGTGGGCAGCTTCGCAACCTAGTACTCAACCCCTGCGCCACTAGGGGAGGCCCATGCTTTTTTTTTTTTTTTTTAAGTTTTATTTTTATTTGCTGAATTCAGAGAACAAAGAGTAGAGGTTTGGGTAGATGGAAGATTGGTGTAGTTGAAGAGGTTAGGTTCCATCTTCTTTTATAAGAAATCACACCACTCTATCTAACAAAGATTATTGATATAGAATGTTGTGGGGAAGAATCAAGGTGGAGGCCCTGTTGCAGGGGTGAAAGAGTTCACCAGAGACAGATGGGAAATACCAGGCGAATTTATTGAAATACACTGCTAAAAGAAGCAGAGGGCGAAACAGGAAGGGTGGACTGCTCAGAGTTTGGGTCCCAAGTCTCTACGCTTTAGAACCATTGACTGGTTAGGTTGACTAGTCTTGGGTGTGTCCTGACTGATGATCTGAATCAGCATAGAGGATCATCAGTTCTGGGCCTCACCAGCTTAAGGTCCATGTTTCCATGGCAGTTCCATCCACTCCCTTTATCATTCCAGCCTCCCAAACTTGCCTCTGGCCAAGGAGTGGGGGCTTGGTTTTCAAATTCTTAATGATACCTTGACAGACCAGATGTGCAGGGGTGAAAAATTTCACCAGAGGCAGACTGGAGAACAGAAAAGGCACATTTGTTCGAATACACTGCTAAGAGAAGCAGCTATGGACACAGGAAAGATCTACAAGTGAAGAAAGATTTTGGGCTCCCTTTTATAAATAGTTTTGTCAGTTTTGCTTTGGGGAGTTAGTTTTGGGCTGGTTAGTACAGGGGTGTCTGATCCTGGGGGCTTGATCATTGACCCAGAATGTGTCCTGGCCTTGCCTCCACATTCCTGGTCAAAGGGATCCATCTTACAGATTGGGACCCAGAGCAGCCTCATCAGTTCTCTCTGTGTTCAAGCCTCCCAAACCTTCCTGCTGGGCAAGGGGTAGGGGCTTAATTTTAACCTTATTTAACACTACCCCACCATTTGGTTTCTGTTTTTCTGCCACAGTGGATAATTTCCTATATGCGATTTACATTCCCTCTTCTTGGTCTTCACCTGTCTGCATCCATTAAATTTGGAAGTCTCTACTGACAGAAACAATTCAAAGCATGCACTTTATGACTTAACACTCTTATATCAATAAGTGTCAAGTAAATTACCAGAAAGGGAACCCCAAATCCCCAAAGGCTAAACACAGAAGCAATTCTACATTTTCTTAAGAGAGAATTTCTGACAATTAAGTTGTAAGTTATGGTACAATCAAAAGAGCAAAAGGGGGTTGAATTGGGTTGCTTTATTTTTTTATTACTCATTCCCTGTCAAAACCATGTTTAATTACCAAATATTAAAACATGAGCCCATCAAATCAGCAAAAATAGTATAAATTCTGGAAAAAGGAAAGAAAATACTGTGATTTCCAGAGAAAGGATTATGTTGTCACTCCTGTAGTATACATCTGGCCCAACACGGGTGTCAGGGTTTCATTTCATAAGGTTAAAAACTAAGCTCTCACTCTTACCCCACAGTCATGTTTGAGAGACTTGAGCAGAGAAGGGCATCAATAAGGCCGCCATGGTAACTGGGCCGCTAGACTGACCACCATGGCAGATAAACCAGCCCAACTCCAGGAATGCAGAGGCAGGGCCTGCACATGTGTCTGTGTCAAGGGTCTGCACCCAAGAGCAGACACCCCAGCCGATAACCTGTGCAAACTGGCTCCCCAAGTAAGAAACCCTATGGAACCCTAGTGTAAAAGTCTCACATCCTTCACACACAGCTGTATAGCTCCCTCTTGCCCCCTGTTCCCTTGCAGGGTATTTCAATAAATCCTCCTTTTCTGTTCTCTACTCCATCTCTGCCGCACTCTTACACCCCCATACCTCACGCCTCCCCCAGCTATGGTTCCACCACAAAGACTGCTTAATAATGTTTGTTCCACTTAATGAACTATCCAATCATCGCTTATATCACTGACCCTGAATTATCATTATTTCTGATATAAATGTTATTAACAGCATTACCAAGCTAATATTGATGCGGCAATTAAAGATAAATTCACTGATTTTCAAACTCTAAAAAGTTCCCTTATTTTCTGTAGATTCAGAGACCTGATAAGGGAAGAAGGACACAGATCTCTTTCTTCACCCTCCCTATGCCATTCAAGCTGTGCTTGAATGTTTACAAATCATGACTGTAGAACAAGGATTGACAAATTTCTCTCTCCTCAAAGAATAAATATTTCAAACTTTATTTACCATATATTGTAGTTCCTTTTGCAACTACTAAAATCTGCACTACAGCAAGGAGATAGCCAAGGACAATTAACAAATGAATGTGGCTGGTTTTTCATTGTATTTACAAGGTTGAATTTAGCCTGAGGTGTCATTTTCTTGTTCTAAGGAAATCATTTCCCTTTTCTCCACAATTTTACATCTTTGGGTTTGCTCCATGAATTTTGAAGTGGCTGGAATTTAGGATGACTTAGGAAATTTGCATCAAAATGTGGGTCTTTGAGCAACCCTCATCCATCTTGGAGATTCTGACTCCCATGTATTATAGCAAAAACTGTAAAGAACACACAGCAATCAGAATAAATGTCCTCTGAAATTAAGACCTTGAAATGTCCCTTCATAGGCCATCAGTTGATTCCATTGTTTTTAAAAATTAACTGCTGAGGGAGAAAAATTTTAAAAAAGGAAAAGTATGAGGATTGCATATAAGAGAGCAAGTCAAAATATCTCAGAATAGCTTTTACTTTTTTACATATATATACAAATGGAGCTTCGGAATTATCACAAATTTCATGAGCTCTAATAAACATCTTTGTGTTTCACTTCATTTTATGTTAATTTTTACTGAAGTTCCACTGGTTTGTACCATTATATAGCGATAGGTTTTGGTGTACATTAAAAATTAACATTTGAAAAAAAAAAAAAAATTAACATTTGAATAAACAGTTTCTATTCTTCACCATACAAGAACTCCTTCACCCAAATTCCTCAGCCCCTTTTCCTGTTTCCCTCTGGCAGCAAATATTTTGTTCTTACAGACTAAGATGTTGTTTTTGGTTTGTTTTGTTTGTTCATTTGTTTTGTTTCTCTATCATCCATATAGGAGTGAAATTGTAACAGGGTGGTCCCCAGGAAAGGGGGAGGTTCCAGGTTCCCACCCCACCCAAGGGAGGGTGGAGCTGAGCAGGGAGAGAAGAAGCTGCAGAGGAAACTGAGGAAGGAAGGAAGCAGGATGGAGCCAGAAGGAGACCCAGAGGAGGCACGTAGAGCAGAGAGACGCGTGAAGAAACCACACTTGCCTTTTGGTCGTGGACTGGGTGACACAGATGTGGGCGAGAGACCCGTGGGGAGGTGGCAATGGCGGTTTTTGTCTTGCTTTTGATAATTTACTCTTTTCCTTCCAGACTTGTCTGGTGGTTTCTGATCCTTTTCTATGGCTCCCCACTGGAAGATGCCTTAGACCTGTGGCAGGCTTTGGGACCTTATTCTGGGCCAATCCCTTTTGGATGGACTTTTACCAACAAGGGGACTGGTAACATTGGATAATTTATTTAGAAACTATAGAGACACACTGCAGGGGGAGGGGGTGCGGGGTGGGGGGAGGGAGGGAGGGCAGGGAGAGGAAGACTAGAGTCAAAATAAGGGGGAGGTGCAATTGTATTGGGAATATAACCAAAATGAAAATGCATACATTGTGCCAAGATGAAAAATGATATAAGAATTATATTAAATAAAATATTTAAAAAAAAGAAACTGTAGTCTCTGCCTTTCCTATATTGTTTCCTAATTGTATTGAAGTTCCTTCCCAGTAAAGTCTCATATGTTTGTGGTGATGCGGTGGACGGCAGAACCCATTTAGAGCAGGTAGGTTTGTGGTGTCTGGGCTACCCCTCTCCTTGCCCTGTAACAAAATCATATGGTGCTTTTATTATCCCTCTGACTTATTTTAGATAGCAAAATATAGATACTCTAGGTCAATCCATGTTGTTGCAAACAGCAGGATTTCATCTTCTTTATAGCTGAGTAGTCTCCCACTGTATATATATATGATATATATATCATATATATCACTTTTTTTTTATTTTATCATCTATCAGTGGGCTCTGAGTTTGTTTCTCTGTCTTGAGTGTTGTGAATAATGTTATGATGAACATGGTGTTCCATATATCTCTTTGAATTTAAGTTTGTATATTTTTGTGGTAAAGCTTGACAACAAAAGAGAAGTCAGCTAGCTGGGTCATGTGATATTTCTTTTCTTAATTTTGTTGAGGGATTGCCACACTATTTCCATGATTAGAACAGTTTAAATTTGTAACAACATCTACAAAGAATTTTTTCTCTCCACAACTTTACCATCACTTGTTTCTTGTCTATTTTGATAATAACCCTCTTAACAGATAGGAGATGATCGCTCATTTTGCTTCTGATTTGCTTTCTGAATAGGAGAGGAAGAACACACGTTCATGGGCCTGCTGCCATCTCTGTCTCCTGTGGACAAGGCGCTCTTCAACATCTCTGTCCACTTTTCAATGGGGACATTTGTTCTTTTGGTGATGAGTTTAATGAGTTCTTTATAACATTTCTATATTAAGCCCTTGTCTGACATATATAAGTATTTTCTCCAAATCATTAGCTTTTTTAATGGTGGTTTCTTTCACTCTATAGAAACCTTTTAGTTTAATATTGTCCCATTTGTTTATATTTGCTTTTGTTTCCTTTGCCAATGTAATCCGATTGACAAAAGTCATCTCTAAGGCTGATTAAGGAACTGTGTCATTTTTGTTTTTTGTGATTTCAGAACTTATATCCATGTCTTTACTCCACTGTTGGTGGAAATGAAGACTGTTTCCTTTCCTAGAAAAGTAGGATAGGTATTTCTGAAAACACTAAAAATAGTTCTACCTGATGATCCAGCAATCCCATTCTTAGATATCTCTCTGAAGTATACAAAACCACTAATATGAAGGGATATGTGCACTCCTATGTTCATTGTAATAGTATTTTCAATACCAAAGTGTTAGAAGCAACCTAAGGGTCCAACAATAGATGAGTTGGTTACAAAAATATGGCGCACAACACACAAATACTACTCAGCTACTAAAAAAACCCCACCGGATTAAATCTTCCTCTTTGCAATAATATCGATGGTACCAGAAGAGACTATGACTCACAGAATTAGCTAGAAGAAACATAATACCAGGGAGAGTAAATGGTTTGTCCACAGATCCAAAACTATAGCCTAACTTGAAAATAAAACAAAAATCTCTTACTTAGAGAGACCAATTTTCCATCAACTACTTAAAAATTTATGGGCACAGAATGAACTACATCTATTTCAAACATAATGTTTTTTATTAGACTGTTATTTCATTGCAATCTGGTTCAGTATGCAAACTTGTAACATAAAAAGGTAATGAAGGGCTATTTATTAAAAGAGATGGATAAAAGGGATCTGAAAAGCATTATCCTTCAGGGCTACCATGTGAAACCCTGTCATTTGTTATTTTCCATTTTGTTATAATAAGAACGAAAGGTTAAATATTTTCATATTAGTTTTTACTTTGACATTTACCAAAAAGAGTCTTTTCAATTTCAGAAAAAACTATTCATAGTAACCATGTAGTATGTAGTCCTTACACATGCATACCAATTAATTTAAATCTAAAACTTGCCTGTGACATGATTCATTGATCAGTAAAGACACATTCATTTTATATTAAATTCTATATGGCCAATGGGGCAGTGAGAAATTATTGGGAAAGGGGCCACGCTGTTGGCTTTGAGAGTAAGTCTCAGCTCTATCACTGCTGTGGCCTGAGTTCAATTCCCCACGAGGGAGCTAAGCCACATAGGGTACAGCAGCCTTCTCCTGTCATGCCTGCTGCTCCCTGGAGCAGTGTATTTCAGTACATCTGCCTGTTCTGCTCCCCACTCTCTCTGGTGAATCCTTTCAACCACTGCACCTCTGGTCTACACCCCAGTTCTGTGATGCTTGAAAAACATACATTGGAAAAAGGTGGCAGTCTTTGTTTGGAAAGTCTGCAAAGCAGATCAAGGAGAAAAGACTTTAATGAGAAACTATTTGAGAATAGTACAGAGCAATATGATGAAGGGATTAACATGGTAATTCCAACTAAAGCATAAACTAACTGAAGTATAAACATTTTGAGAATAAAGCAGTCAGCTAATTCTGTTACATTACATTCATTTATCAACTCTTAATCAACTTGCTTCAGCGTACTTCTGCTACATTGTCTGGTCCACAAATCACTATACAACAGAATACAGCTTAAATACATGAAGGGAAACTCCATTATGGAAGTTTGTAGATGGCTCACAGCTATTCCATGCAAACACAGTTCGGGGAACCTCCCCTCAGGAAACCACAGGAAACAAAGTCTGTACAAGGGTGTTGCCACAATATGCCCCCCGTGGGGCAGAGGAGTGTGCATGCATGAGCCACAAATTCATGGTCCTCCTTGGAACCCGGGTCCAGGTTAGTTATTTAGGCTTATGAAACAGGACTTGGGCACTATTCCAAAATGTGCTATGGATCAAACCATGGCAATACAACCCTGCATTTCCATTACATTGTGAGTGCTCCTGCATCAGGAAATAATCTCCTCTTTTCACCACCATAGAGAACACTTGATTTTCATAGGGCTACAAGAATTAAGGAGTGATGTATTACTATCTCATCTATTTCTTTCTCTACCACTGTTCCCTATTGGAATGGCATTAAAATTAGCCAAATCAGACTGGAAAGGAAAGGAAAACAATGAAATAACTGCAGGGGACATAATTTGAGGAACGTTTTCCAGGACATAATTTGAGGAAATTCAAGGATTTTCTATATTACTGATGCAGATGTTGGCTACATAGATCAACTGAGGAGCAAACATTTTCTTACCCATGACCTAGATGTGGTATAAATGGAATTAGAAATTTCCTCCATATCTGAGGATTGGAAAGCTGATAGTATACCAGAGACTATGATTCAACTAAGAGGCCCACATAGTAAGACCTCCGTAATGGATCATGGCTTTTAGCAGTAATGTAAGCAAAACACCCAAAAGCAATAATTAATATATATATGCGTGTGTTACACTAGTTCATAACACTGTATAAATTTTTGGAGTACAGCTTCACACCTATTAAAATGTGTAATTCCACACCACACATACCAACAGAGTTCTAATGAGCCTCCACTAACAGGCTTCCCCAACACCCCCCCCCCTCCAGGATCAGGTCCTCCTGCCAATTTGTGTCTGTGCAAGCATGGACTTCTTTCTTTTCATATGTGTGCGTGTGTGTGTGTGCCCTCACCCCACTGAAAGGAGGACTCTGGTGAAGTTTTTCTTAGAGGTGACCCAAGAACCCCCATCAGTGACCCCAACACCTCTCCCAAGGAAACAAGGAAAGTCTGAGAAACTGTCATCCAGGCAAACTGGATGGGATTATTGGGCATAAAATGGACATTAGCAAAAACGAATTAAAGTATGGCGTTTAGTTATTATGTCAACATTGCTGCATTAGTGGTAAAAAAAAAAAAATCTGTACTCATGTAGGATGTTAACAAAAGGGAAATGGTGTGGGATAAACAAGACGTGTACTGCCTTTGCAACTTTTCTGTAAATCGAACAGTATTCTTTAAATGTTATTTTTTAAAATACTCTCAATATTTAATAGGTTATATAAAGAAAATTTTTTTTTCTTTTCCAGTTTTCCCAGGCATCACCGTCCAGGGACTGGAGAGAGGGGTTCCGGGAGAAAAGATGGAAACCTCACACACAGGGCAGGCTCCGGAGTCTCCTCTCCTCTGAGCCCTGCTGCTCTGACTCCTCACAGAGCATCTCACCCCCAGGTCGCCACCCTCCAGCATCCCCAGCTGTGCCCACCTCAGCCCCCGCCCCGTCCTGGCAGCGCCACCAAATCCAGAGCAGCGCGGCAGCGCCCCCGTGTGGCCACAGGGCTGAGCACAGGAGCCCAGAGCCGCCCTTTCTCCTGCTCAGCCAGGCCCTCCCCAGGCTCCCTGGGCCCCCAGCGGCAGGACAGGGATCTGCTCACAAGGGGGCGCCCAAGTCCAGTGTCAGGTCAGAAGTCCCCAAATTTTCTTAGTCCTATGGACAAAGGACAAAAGCAGGTTTCCAGGTCATTACAGCTGACTCCCAGACTATGGGCTGATCCCCAAATATAGAGGTTCCTTCAGTCTCAGATGGATCCTTGGACTCCAGAGTCTCTGTACTTTGTTTCTGCTTCTGCTTCCAGGTGTGAAATCACCTCCACCTGGGAATTAACATTCAATTCTACCCAGGAGCCCAGGGCCTCGCCCAAGAAAAGGACAAGCTTCCAGGAAAACACCAAGACCCGGGGCCAACCACCATCCACGTCTTGCAGCAGGGGGGAGCAGGAGTGATCAGAGCCGGGGATAGACCCGGGGAGCTGGTGGTGGTGTGTGGTGGATCATTGGTGGAAGGGCCGCACCTAAGAGGAACAATAACTATAGAAAGATGACCCATGCTGTAAGGAAATAAATAAACAAATATACATCTTTTAAAAATTTTCCATCCCTGAATGAGGGGAGGTTGAGGAGAGCCCCCAGGGCATCACTAGGAAGACAGGGAGGCTCCTGGAAATGGAGCAGAGGATGAAAATGGGGACTAGGGCATGGGGCCCAAAAGGAGTGGTGGGGGCACCAGGAAGGGTGGGGCCAGGAAGGGGCAGCATCGGGGACACTGTGAGGGGAAGGTCTGTGTGGGAGATGCGACTCTGGCTGGGGCTGGGAGAGTCTCTGTCTCCCCTGGTGGGACTGCAGAGGGACTGGAGCTGTAACTGATTAGGGAATCACTTAGGTTCTGGGCCTTTCCTGTCCGTGCAGGGCTGGTGTGACTCAAACACGCACACTCAGGCTGATGAAGGAGAGAGAGGAGGAGAGGACAGATGGTTAGGAGGAGGCCCCCATTTCCTGAGCCTCAACATCCTCCCCAACTCCCCAATGCTGGGGTGGCAGGGAGATTCCTGCAATGAAGAGGAGGTGATTCAGGGAATCAAGAGGAGAAAGGCCTGTGCTGCCCTGGAGGGCCATCTGTGGGGAATGATTCTGGGGCTCCAGGGCCCCACTCCCTGCTAGCAGGATAGAGTCAGCCCTGCTCACAGCTCCAGGCTGCTGACAGCCCCTCTGTGCCGTGACCCTGAAGACACCGCTCTGGGGATAGTATAAAGAAAACAAAACAGCAAAATTAAATGGGAATCTGAAAACGGTAGAACTGATTTTTAAAAATCACATATTTTGAAGGACAATTCAGAGGACGTGGAATCCTTGTCTGACAGCTCATTGCAATCAGGACCTTGACTGTCACGTGAGCTACTCTGGCCTCCACTGTTTCTTGTGAGAAAACAGCCACTGATCACTTTATCGCCTGAATATTTTACTGGTTTGTACCAAATCTCTTCCTCCTTTGCACCTAAAACAAAGATCTGGCATCTCCACAGTCTCTGAGGGGGAGGCGGCAGGTGGGGCCTCACTCAGAGGCTCCAGCTCTGGGTTCCACGAGGCTGTGATGGGAACGAGATGTTGGCGACTCTGAATGGCCGTGATCAGCGTGGAAGGACCTGCCTCAGAGCTCCTGCATGTGGCTCCTGGAGAAAACCCTCAGGTCCTTGTCCTGTGGGCGTCCCCTTAGCTGAGGGTCCACCGTGTGCAGGGAGTCACCCCAGAGAGGGGGAGCCCGGGCGGGAAGTCTCAGCCCCTGTGAGCCTGACTCTGTGACGTGGCGCGTCCCTTCTGCTTCATTCTCCTCACGAGGAAGAGCCAGGGAGTCAGACACACTCACGGGGGGAGCTGTCTCCCCTCCTGTGTATCCCAGAACTGGTGGAGAATTGAAAACCAACACAGTAGACCTTCTGGACACTCATTATTTCCATTCTGCCCACATGAAAAATAAGCTTCCTCCCACCCAAGGCCCCTAAAGTCTCTCCCATCACAGAAGCAGCGTGATGTCAGCATCTCATCGCGTGACTCAGGACCACGCAGAGGAGGCGCCTTGACAGCTTCTGTCCAGTGAAACCGTCTGTGCTCAGCTCCTCATGGGCTCAGGCAGTTCCCTGCCCCACAAGCCCTTGATGAGGATACTGTGGAGGACAGACACAGGGCAACATGTAGACCCTATTTGTTATGTTTTTAAAGCAAATTTATTGAGATATAACTTTTTTTAAAAATTATTTATTTATTTATTTATACAAGCACTGGGTACAGTGAGAAGTGCAGGAGGGTGAGAGAATTCACCAGAGCCAGATCAGGTTGCAGAACAGGCAGACTGACGAAGTACACTGCTGAGGGGAGCAGCGGGCAGCAGGAGAGGTCTGCGCGCCATGTGGGACCATCCTCAGGTGGCCGGGGAGCAGCCAGAGATCGAACCGATGCTGCAGAGGCTGCGGGTAGCCTTGCAACCCAGCGCTCAACCGCTGCGCCACCGGGGAGGCCCTACCACACATTTCTTGCCTGGATTTGACTAAAGACAAAAGCACAGTAGAAAGTCATCATGTCATCACCCTTCATGGAAATGAATTGAACTCACCAAAGAGAAAGACACAGAGTGACTGGTTGTACCAAAAAACAAAACCCAATTTTATGCTGTCTCCAGGAGACAGGATCAAAACAGCCCCACTCCGGGAGACAGGTATAGGCCAGGATGCTTGAGGAACTGCCCAGTGTGGACAGTTCACACCCCCACTGCTGCAGAAACCAGGACCAGGATGAGGATCCTGCAGGCGTGATTGTATTTTTTTTTATATTCTTCTTTTTTTTATTTTTTAACTTCACTTTTCACTTGTAAAGACTATTTGTTTTCCACCTACCCCCTCAGGTGTAGTCTCCATAGAGTTTCCTTCTCCAAGGCACCCGTGCACCATCACCTCAGTCCCCTGTGCTCCTCCCTCCCTCCCTCTGGTCCTCTGCACACTGGGGATCAGAGAGAGACTGAGACAGGGACACAGAGGAATGGGGCAGGGACAGAAAGGCCAAGAGGGACAGGGACACACACAGAGAGTGAGATGAGGACAGACCAGGAGGGGGAGAGAGAACATCAGAGGGACATACAGAAAGAGAAAGGGAGAGTCAGCCAGTGAGGACAGGGAAGGAGACAGAAGAGGCCTCGCTGGCATCAGTCACTGTTGGAGTGGACACCCCCTGCCTTGGGTGGCCTCGTCCCCGTCAGAACCCAGTCCCAAGTCAATACAACCTCCAGGCAGGTGGGCAGGTGTGTGAGCAGGTTGGGGGCCCTGAGAAGTCTGTGGCCGGCACGTGTGCACTGTCTGTGGCCCTGGCACCTTGACTGGGCCCGCAAAGCCCTGTAGGGCACGGCCAGAGAGGAGCAGGGCTGACAGGTACACTGGGTGGGAGGACAGGCACCCCGGGTGGGAGATGTCTCTGCCCCCAGCAGGGCTGGCCAGGCCTGGGTGAGGCGTGTGCAGGTGCCCTTCCCCGGGTGGGACCCTCCAAGTGCTGTGAGCCTGACACCAGCCTCCCCTCCAAGGGCAGCAGAGAGGAGTGGCCCACTCCCCAGGGAGAGGCTCCACACTCTGGAGCTCCTCTGGGCCCATGGGAGACAGGAGCCTGGAGTTGCCGATGCTGCAGGGCCTGCTCCCTGGCAGGGAGGATGAGCCAGGTCAGCAGCCAGAGACCTGGGTCCCCAGGTTGTCCCTGGCTGCATGGCTCCATCCAAGGTCTCTGGGAGGCTGTGCTGCTGTCAGTGTTGTGAGATGAGCCTGGTATGGAGGGCCAACAGGAAGTGGCCCAGGTAGCCATGTGGCGGGCTGGGGGGGAGCGGGGGGGGCATCTGTCTGAGCAGGAAGTCCAGGGAAGGGGACCCAGGAAGTGACATCACCTCCGCGAGATGACAGGGCACACATGACCTCGGAACCCTGGTCCCCAGGCAGTTGGTTCTGAACCAAACCTGACCCAGCTCACTTGCCTGGTGGGCCTGGACCCGGCCCCACGTTTTCTTGCTGTTTGCCCAGGTCTCCCCGCAGTGGACCCAAAAAAGGTCCCCGAAACTCGTGTCACACTCTGCCGAAAGGCATGAGGAGCCTGTGCGTACCCCTCGGGCCAGCACCAGCACTGCCCCTCAGGTAACTAGGGGGGCCCTGGGGACAGGTCAGACAACGCCAGGACTCTGATGCCCCCACCCCTCCCTTCCCCCTGTGAGTGCGGGTGTGCGTGCAGTGAGAGTGAGTGTGTGCATGCTCCAGGAAGGAGGGTCTGGCCCACCCAGGAGTCTGCTCATGTCTACACCAGAACCAGCCTGGCTGGTGGTGGGACCCAAACCGTCATGGCTGCTCCCTCTTGCCCCAGCTGGTTGCTACCCAGCAGGTGCGTCTGTTTACTCCCAGGAGGTCTTTTGTGTCCAGGAAGGTGAAGAGATCCAGAGAGTGCAATTCCCCGACTGTCCTCCCACAGCCCAGTGTGGGATCTGTCCCAGCACAGAGCCCAGGTTGAAGTGCACCTGCAACTTTGAGATTGGGGCACATGTCCAAAGGAACTGGCTGCAGTACCCGAAATCCCTGGAGGAGCCGTCCGAGGGTGAGTGGCCCAGGCTGGTGCATGGGCCCGGCTGGGCGGGGTAGGGTCAGGTGGCTCTTGGAGGAGACCACACGGGCTAGATTTGGACCACGAGCAGTCTGACCTGGCATCTGCAACTGCCTCATTTGAGGAACAGAATCCCAAGGGCCCCCTATTTTAGGGTGGTCCCTGCTCAGGGCTCTAGCATGTGGTCTGTTTGAAAAGGCAAGAGGCAATCTGGCGTGTGGCTGATGGCCTGTCCTCTTGCATCTGTAGCCGCTTCTCAAGGAGCACAGTCGGGCTCCCCTGCAGCCCATGGGACAGGCCAGAGCCCAGCCAAGTTGCTGATTGGAGAGAAGCAGACACCGGGGTTGTCTCTGCTTGTGCTGCAGGATCCCTGCAGGGGCTGCTTCCCCAGACAGGGCTGCTGCTGCCTTCGCACCCTCACTTGAACCTGCAGGATGTTGGCCAGAGGTGGCTTCCTCCCACAGGTGTGGTTCGAGCTCAGGACACTCTTGCGTAGGCTGCATTCTCCTGGCCAGGGCCTGGCTGTTCCAGCAGGGGTGGAGTGAGCTCAGCACTGTCCCCATGGGGTGCAGCATCCTGGTCATTGTCTGGTTCCTCCTGCAGCACTCCTCTTATCTCAAAATCCTCAAAGAAGTCTTTGGGATCCTGCGCCAGTCTTGGCTTCCCCAGAAGGGGTGGGGTGTGAACTGCCCACACTGGGCAGCTCCTGAAGCATCCTGGCCTCTACCTGTCTCCCACGGTGGGGCTGGTGTAAACACACCACTGCCAACATGGCCTGCTATGGCCTGGCTAGGGCCTGGCTCCCCACAAACAGGTGGTGTGTGCTTATGTCCAGCAGGTTGTCCCACAGGTTGCAGGTCCTGGACTGGTTTCCCCAGCAGGGCTGGTATTAGCTCAGCAGCCTGGGGACATCCTGCTGGAATCTGGGGAGTTTCAGGCTATGTAGGGGTTTAGTGAGCTCAGAGTGCCCAGGAACAGCTACAGTACCCTGGGCATTGTCTGTCTGACCCAGCAGGCCTGCTGGGCTCTCCTGTTCGTCTGGAACAACATATGCAGAGGGTGCTCACCTGATGCCGTTCCTCCAGGGTCCCATCCCCTGACCCCTGTCCTGCCTGCCCACCTCTGGTGCTGACTAAGCACCGCTGACCCCAAACCTCTCCTCACCCACCTCTCTAGCCACATATCCTTGTTTAACTTCTACTATCCCTCCAACCACTGACACCTGGCCCTCCTCTTGTAATTCAAAAATCTTTCTTTCCTAATTGATTTCAAATTGTTTTCATTTTATTTCCTCCAGGGTTTCTTGTTCATTATAGAAATACTAATAAAGTTTGTTTTGTATCACCCAAATTTTTTCACTCCTTTAGCGTCCAGTTCTGTCATAGTGCTGGCCTCCTTCTTGCTATGGCCTATGCAGAAGATCTACAACTAGTGTAAACCCTTTAGCCAAACCACTCACTGCCCAGGCCCCTCAGGCAGTGATTCCTTCATATGTCTGCTGTCTCTGTTCTGAATTATACCTGGGCGTTTTACAGAGCAGGAACCAAATAAGTGGTGACCTGGGATCTTCCCAAGTACACAATAGAGGTAGTACACATGGTAGGTGTAATGCAAATTTGGTTTGCTGGGCCTCCCTGGTGTCCTAGGGGTGAAGTCTCAGCGCTGTCACCACTGAGGCCTGAATCTAGGCCAGCTCAGGGAGCTGACCCTGCTAGGGCTCAGCAGACTTCTCCTATCTCACCAGATGCTCCCTTAACAGTGTATTTCAGTAAATCTACCTGTTCTGCTTCCCACTCTGTCTCTGCTGAATCCTCTTATCCCTATGCCGAAAGAAAAAAAAAATTGGGGATATTGAATTTTAGTTAAACAGTAGGGTTTTGTAAATGAGCAATATCTATCAAATCAGCCATAGGTCATTACATAAGTATAATCAAGAAATCATTATTAATGTCTATATCAGTCCATTTTAGGGCATCCATTTATAAGAACATATGTTTTAGGAGGAAGATATTAAGATTAGAGATGTAATGGGACATCCAGGGCTACAATTTCATTAAATAGCCTCACCCAGGAGCACCCAATGAGACAGTGAGGATTGGCAAGAGCTGCAGGCAGTGCCCTGATGACTTAATTTGAATGGTGGCAATGTTGACCTCCCTCCGTTACGGCTATAAAATAGACTCCTGGCAGTGGCTTGTGACTTTCTGAATGATTCAGTGCTGAGAAGGAGCAAGATGAGAAGATGAACGTCAAAGGAAATTAGGAAATGAGGCATTTTTGTCCATGGGAGTGGACACAGGGTGTAAGACCTTTGTGTCTCATGTGAGTTCTCACCTCAGAGAGCACCTACCACAGATAATATCCCCTTTGTGTGGATAACACTCAGCCTCTCTCGTTGGTCACCCCAGGGCTTATTCAACAGTCCCTGAAAGTCATAGAAATCGAGATCAAGGGTGATTTGATCATACCTGAGTCCAGTAGCATGAGTTTTTTCTCATCATGGGAGATTCATAAGTCACTGTCACTCACGAATGCCCAGATTTCCAGTCAAAGAAATCACAGTCAAGCTCTTGCTGTGATAACATCACTTAAGTAGACCAGACAGCTACATGGAAACAGGTGGATTTCTTCACTCAGTTTACCCTGTTATGGAGAGTGATGTGTTCTCAAGAATTGACATCCATTCTGGATGTAAGATTCCCTTCCCTGACTGCCAGCATCTCCATTCAAGAGCCAACAGATTGCCTGATTCACCAGCATAGAGCCTATATAACATTGCCTCTGATAAGGGGCACGTTTTATGGTGAAATAAGTATGACATTGGCAGCATGTCTGCAGGAATCACTGATTCTACCACACAGCATGTCACTTGGAAGTTGACAGCATAATTGAAGGAGGAGAGACATTAAAAACTTTTAACATTTTATCTTGGGCAAAACACTCTGAGATGGTGGTAGGCAGCTTTCAACATGTGTTATACACATTGAGTAATGGCCAATATATAATCTGTGTTCCAATATCGAGAAAGCATGGATCCTGCAACTAAGAGGTGAAGAAGGATCAGCCACTCTCACCATTACTCCTAATGATCCACTGGAGGAATTTATCCTTCTCACCCCACGCATTCACCCTATTAGTTTAGAGGCTCTCCAGGGATGTGAGGTGGGAAGTTGGGAGGCATATTTGTACCAGCAAGGTTCTGCTAGATTTGATGTTATATCTACTGCCTAAGCATTTATATTCCTTGAGCCAGTGAGCCATAATGAACTCTATTGTTATTGTTTTCAGAATAATTGACCCTGATTACTATGAGGAGCTAGGGTTGCTGCTGCACAATGTAATAATAAATGTTGATGTGTTGGATAACGTTGATTGATTTTCGGATGTTAAACCATCCTTGTGCCCCTGGAATGAATCCAACTTGGTCGTGGTGAATTATCTTATGGATACATTGTTGGATTCTGATAGCTAAAATTTTATTGAGGATTTTTGCATCAGTGTTCATTAGGGAGATTGGCCTGTAGTTTTCCTTTTTTGTGTTGTCCTTGTTCGGTTTTGGTATTAGTGTAATGTTGGCTTCATAGAACGTGTTTGGTATTGTCCCTTCCTTCTCAATTTTTTGGAAGAGTTTGTGAAGGATAGGCACTAATTCGTCTCTGAATGTTTGGTAGAATTCATTTGTAAATCCATCAGGTCCTGGGCTTTTGTTTTTGGGGAGGTTTTTGATTACCATTTCAATTTCGCTAATTGTAATTGGTCTGTTTAGGTGTTCTATTTCTTCTTTATCTAGTTTTGGGTGATTGTAGAGTTGTAGGAATTTGTCCATCTCCTCTAGATTGTTAAACTTGTTTCCATATAACTGTTCATAGTAGTTACTGATTATTCTTTTGATTTCTGCTGTGTCCGTTGTGATTTCTCCTCTTTCATTGATGATCCTGTTTATTTGTGTTTTCTCCCTTTTTTCCTTTGTGAGCCTGGCTAGGGGTTTGTCTATTTTATTGATTTTTTCAAAGAACCAGCTCTTGGTTTCATTGATCTTTTGGATTGTTTTTTTAGTTTCAATTTCATTTATTTCTGCTTTGGTTTTTATTATTTCTTTTCTTCTACTGGTTTTGGGGTTTTTTTGTTGTTCTTTTTCTAGATCTTTGAGCTTCGAGATTAGGTTGTTTCTTTGCGTTCTTTATTTTATTTGTTTGTTTGTTTTGTTTATACATGCACTGGGTACAGTCAGAAGTGCGGGAGGGTGAGAGAATTCACCAGAGCCAGAGCGGGGAGCAGAGCAGGCAGAAGGATCGAAGTACACTGCTGAGGGGAGCAGCGGGCGGCAGGAGAGGTCTGCGCGCCATGTGGGACCCTCCTCCGGAGCCGGGGAGCAGCCGGGGATCGAACCGGCATCGCAGAGGCTGCGGGCAGCTTCGCAACCCAGTGCTCAACCGCTGCGCCACCGGGGAGGCCCTCTTTCTTGTTTCTTGATGTGAGCTTCTATTGCTATATATTTTCCTCTTATTACTGCTTTTGCTGCATCCCATACATTTAGGATATTGGTATAAAAACCATATGATAATATCAATAGATGCTGAGAAAGCCTTCGACAAAGTGCAACACCCATTCATGATAAAAGCCCTTGAAATTCTTGGGATACAAGGAACATACCTCAACATCATAAAGGCCATCTATGACAAGCCAACAGCCAGTATCATTCTCAATGGTGAAAAGCTGAAAGCAATTCCATTAAGATCTGGAACAAGACAAGGATGTCCACTCTCACCATTGCTTTTCAATATAATACTGGAAGTCCTAGCCAGGGCAATAAGACAAGAGAAAGACATCCAAGGAATCAAAATAGGAAAAGAAGAAGTCAAACTATCACTATTTGCAGACGATATGATATTATACATAGAGAACCCCAAAAACTCCACAGAAAAGCTAATTCAACTCATCAATCAGTTCAGTAAAGTGGCAGGATACAAAATCAACACGCAAAAGTCAGTAGCCTTCCTATACACAAACAATAAATCTGAAGAAGAAGAAATCAAAAAGACCATCCCTTTTGTTATTGAAACAAAAAAAAATCAAATATTTGGGAATAAATCTAACAAAAGAGGTAAAGGACCTATACAAAGAAAACTATAAAACACTGTTAAAAGAAATAGAAGAAGACACAAAGAAATGGAGAGACATCCCCTGCTCATGGATTGGAAGAATAAACATTATTAAAATGGCCATCCTTCCAAAAGCAATATACAGATTCAATGCTATTCCAATCAAAATTTCAATGTCATTCTTCAAAGAAATAGAACAATTATTGATGAAATTCATATGGAATCACAAAAAACCCCGAATAGCCAAAGCTCTCCTGAAAAAAAAAGAAGGGAATGGAGGCATCAGACTCCCAGACTTCAAACTATACTACAAAGCCATAATCATCAAAACTGCATGGTATTGGAACAAGAACAGACATACAGACCAATGGAATCGAATAGAAAATCCAGAAATAAACCCACAGATTTATGGTCAACTAATCTTTGACAAAGGAGCAAAGAATATGCATTGGAGCAAAGAAAGTTTGTTCAATAAATGGTGCTGGGAAAACTGGGTCGCTACATGCAAAAGAATGAAGCTTGACCACCACCTCACACCATACACAAAAATCAACTCAAAATGGATTAAAGAACTAGACATAAGACCTGAAACCATAAAATATATAGAAGGAAATATAGGCAAAACACTACGTGATTTGCACATCAAAGACATCTTTACAGACACATCACCCAAAGCAGTGATAGTGAAGGCAAAGATAAACAGCTGGGACTATATCAAATTAAAGAGCTTTTGCACAGCAAATGAGACAATAACAAAAACAAAGAGAAACCCCACCAACTGGGAGAACATTTTTGCACCCAACACTAATGATAAAGGACTGATCACAAAAATCTGCAAAGAGCTGATGAGACTCAACAACAACAAAGAAAATAATCCAGTCAAAAAATGGGCAGAAGAGCTTAAAAGAAACTTCTCTGAAGAGGAAATGCAAATGGCCAACAGGCATATGAAAAAATGTTCAACATCACTTGTCATCAGGGAAATGCAAATCAAAACTACCATGAGATACCATCTTACACCAGTGAGAATGGCACATATTAAAAAAACTAGCAACAACAAATGTTGGCGAGGGTGTGGAGAAAAAGGAACTCTTCTGCACTGTTGGTGGGAGTGCAAACTGGTCCAACCACTGTGGAAAGCTGTGTGGAGATTTCTGGACCTACTAAACATAGAGCTTCCATATGACCCAGCAATTCCACTCCTAGGTATTTACCCAAAGGACACAGAAACATCAATTCCAAAGAACACCTGCACCCCTATGTTTATAGCAGCACTGTTTACAATAGCTAAGCTTTGGAAACAACCCAAATGCCCAAAAATAGATGACTGGATCAAGAAGATGTGGTACATATATACCATGGAATATTACTCAGCATTCAAAAAAGATAAACACATGCAATTTGCTGCAACATGGATGGCGCTGGAAGGGATCATGCTCAGCGAAATAAGCCAAAAAGAAAAAGAAAAATACCGGATGGTCTCACTCATAGCAGGAATCTAGAAAACTTAAATAAGGGACCAGGAAAATGAATAACTATAAGAAAGTGAAAATCAAAATCAACAAAAAACTATGAACCAGAGACACTTTTAGGGGGGCGGGGGCGGGGGCGGGAGGGGAGGGATTGGGGTCAGAATGGGGGGCTGCAATTGTATGGGGAATATAACAATAAAATT
Organism: Talpa europaea; assembly: GCF_964194135.1. Taxonomy (NCBI): domain Eukaryota; kingdom Metazoa; phylum Chordata; class Mammalia; order Eulipotyphla; family Talpidae; genus Talpa; species Talpa europaea. The sequence continues at coordinate 47,478 of NW_028167940.1, forward strand.
TATAAAAAAAAATAAAATAAAGTTTGAGAAGCACCGATTTAAAAAAAAAAAAAAAAAGAAAGAAATGAGCACGTGCAGAAACTCTGGAGAACTGGGGCTTCTTGCCAAGTAGAAATACAAAGAGGCCATGCAGCAACCATGTCCTGATGGGGGTGAGGGACTCAGCCTCCCACTCTGCAGGGATGAAGAATGTAGGTTTGCTCCAGGGGGAGGGGAATCTGGAATGGCTGTGTGGGAAAGAGACAAAGCACATTAATAATGGTGTTGTGACCACATGCATCTGTGGAGGCTTGGCCCATTAACTGATCTTTTGTAGAGCTTGTCACTGGCCACCACATCAAAGACCCTGTGACTGACTGGACTCCACAGAGCCCATGAAAAGATCTGAGTGGTGTAAGGAGTAGACTGTATTGGACATTTCTCAGACCTCATGTCTTCTATCCCTTCAGTTCACCTTTTTACTGCTATAGTTGATTGTATCATAGTAAGCAGTTTCATGCAGGTATCAACTTCCACCACCTTAGTCCAGTTGCACCTTATTTGTCAGGGAGATTGAACCCCAGTTGCCCATGGCAGTACCCAGGTCAGTAAAGCTCCCTGGTATCAACTTTTCTTCCACTCCCTGCTTTATGTTTCCTGTTCCCATGGTAATGAACCCAAATAAAGTATCCACATGCAAAATCTCAAGTTTTTGTTCTAGCTAAGTTTTTGTTACTTGGGGAAAATGGAGATGGGGATTAAGCTGCTGAGATGGGTGTGGAAAGGTATCCACAGGAAAATTATCATTTATGCTAAATGCTGTTTATTAAAAACACATAGATATGTAAAGAGATGCATGCAAAAATGTCACCAAAATATTAATGTTTATTATTATGGTAAGATGACAAGATATTTTTAATTACATTTTTATATTTCAGAAGTTTCATATTTTATAAATGGTTTGAGTTGTTCACAATGAATGTGTGATATTTACATAATATAATTAGAGAAACACAGTAAAAATGGGAGTACAAATAATGAGACAAGGTGGGATTTCTCACTTTAGACATCTACACATGAAAGCAGACCCAGAAAGCAAACCCTTCCCTATGGAAGTAAATAGAAGTTTTACCTTGTCAAAAGAAGTGTCAAGGCATGAGCAGAGCCCACTAGTTGCATAGCAAGGGCTGGACTTCAATCTGAGCTCCATTGGAACCTCTTGCTCTCCTCACACACCATCCTCCAACCTTGCTGAAATCAGATAACTCCAACTCCCACTTGGAGAAAAAGAAAGAAAAAATGTCCTAAACTCTCAGGCATTTGGTATTGCCACAAAATTCTCACTTATGAGAGATAACAAGAGGAATTAAATTGGCTTATGTGTTCCAAAGGTTGATTTGGGCCCTATGAGGAATGATGCCGTTTATTCAGAATTTTCTTTCCGTCACTATCCCTCCCTCTGATCCACTGTTTCAAGTCTTTCATTTATAATTGTCCTTAATATAGTTTGGTTCGGTTCCTAACCAGACCGTGCAGTGGGAAGGAATTGAGACAGTGTTTTTGAGAGGTGGGGGAAGTGATTGAAGCCCTTTTATGAATTATGATTTGAATTTTGGAAAATATAGGCAACTTTCTATTTCTTTTTAAATATTTATTTATTTATATAAGAACTGGAGTACAGTCAGAGGCTTGGGAGGGTGAAAGAAATCACCAGAGACAGAGTGGGGAGCAGAACAGGCAGACAGACAGAAGACACTCCTGAGGGGAGGAGCGGGAGAGGCAGGAGAGGTCTGCCGTGCCATGTGGGTTTCTCCCTGGGCGGCCGGGAATCGAACGCACACTGTAGAGGCTGCGGACAGCTTCACAGCGCAGTGCTCCACCCGCTGCACCACCAGGGAGGCCCGCAACTTTCTATTTCAAAGAGTCGGTTATCACAGCCCTCACAGAGGAAATCTTCAGGGTGAAGATTCTAAGTATGAAGGATTTTGAAATGTGTACTGGAATGAAGAAGGTTGGGGAAATCCGTTCCAAAATCATCAGGTGACAGCAGCTTCAAATATTAGTAAATTCTGACTTGAGAATTGAAGAAAATTTCCCACTGGGAAAAAAATTGAATAAAAGTTGATACCTGGCACTTGATTCTACAATCCAGAAGTGCCGCGGACCAGCACAGCGATGGACGATGAGGCCGTCTCAGGGTTGAGAGACTGCGCAGGGTGGTCAGGGATTCGATGAATAAATGACACACAGACACACTTCAAGAGAGTGAAAATCTGAGTGCGTCTTTATTAAGCTAGTGGTCAGTATATATATGTTTTTCTAAAAGCATAGGAACAGTGAACATCAAAGAGATCAGTTTGCTCATAGGCTTAGCTTAATTGACAGGGCAGTGATTTATGTCCGAAGTTACATCTGGACCTAGCCTCATTCCTAATTGGACAGGCTATAAATTCTTTCTACTGTTTTATATAATTATTTTCTAGTTGCACTAACTATCATTTTTACTCATAATTAATTGTCATGGGTGAATTTATTTTATAATGCAGTTAATATCAAAGGTACTAAAGTTAAGCACATAATAGAAAGATTATTAAACTAACAATTCTATTATAACACAGTGTTTAGTAATGTTTCATTTGCATTAGCCTAATTATTAAATTATGTATGTTTTTTAATTAGCAATCAATGACCAGAAAAAGGAAAGATTTTAGAAAGACAGTTGTAGCAGAATAAAGTTTGTGGGCCTTGAGAAAGCGAGATAAGGTTCCAGGTGGTCAGCATTTCTTTTAATCATCTTTGTGGCAGCTTCTGGTGGTCATTATTTATTGGCAGGCATTCGGCTTCTCTGCATCTTAGGGAGTTTGCTGTTCTCCCCCTGCGCGCATGGTTCCTTGCCCACGCCGGACCTCAGGGACCATGGCAACAGCCATTAGCCCTGAGGGTCACTGCAGGGGGGGGGTGCAGCAGGTCCCCCTTTCTTTTTAGAACGAAGTTGGTAAGCATACATGTCACACTGGATGCGGTAGATGGACCTGTGAAGTGAACGGACACAGAAGGGAATAAACAAACAGAGAAGCAGGACAAGTAGGGAAAGAACAAGGAAGGAGAGAACAAGATGATACCAGTGAGTAGGAGTTAAAGATTGGAGAGTGGAAGCCAGAGAATGGGCAAAGGAAGAGACTGAAGTATCTAGGTGAGATTTACTGACAGCAGAGATTTCAGACTGAAGAGATGCAAGGTCATGAGAGAGGTCATTGTCATGCCAGATGCCCAATAGGTGATGTTTAGTAAGATTGCAATGTAGAGAGGAATTATAACGCAAAGGTGTAACACAAATGAAATGAAACTGAACGTGGCAGCGAGTGGATAATTGCTGCTTAAGCAGCTGAACTTCATCTCCAATGGCAATAACAATTTCTTCCAGGGCATTTATCTTTCTTTCTAACTTGTAGTCAATGTCCCGCTGCACAGAGAGTGCCATGGTCACATTTTTGGTAAGGTCATTTACAAAAGAAGCTGTCTTAGCTTCCTGAATTAAAGCAACAGAGGAAGTAGCTAAGGAGGTAACCAGGGAAATTAGAGCAGCAATTCCTAGAATAAGGGTGGCAATAAAACATTTAGGACGAAGAAGAACATGTACTTCATCTAAAACTTGCATGGCAGTATTATCATACCAAGGCATATCATGTAAATCAACAGGTAACATAAAATAGGGGGGTCTTTTAAGTAAGACTACAACAGGATACAAACGAACAAGAGAGGGGATAATACAATTAGTAACAATGCAGCCAGAACAATGAATGGAGTAAGAAGTCCCACGCAATTGAATGCGTGTAGCTGAGGCGTTCCCCAGAAGTATAACGAAGGGGTATCCAACGTAGGCACGCACTGGGATCTTATCGGTGTCCTGTCCAGGTTGTTTGAAGTGTACATCATTAATGGCAGTGAAAAGACGAAAAAGTTTAGGCTTTATGACAGAGCTTTCTGTTCAGGGACCCGGGTTATTCAGTCCTGTCAATGGAGGCAAGCTTTCTCATCATTTTCAGAGATTTCTGGAACCCTACGAACAAAGCAGCAGTTTCTCCACATTTTAGTTTAGCTCTATGTCAACTTCCTGGAAGAATTGTACTCAAAGCCACACAAAAGGTTAGCTCTGCTAGAAAAAGAAAAAAATATATATATCTATAACATTGTTGTAGAGTCTGGTCAGTCAAAACAAGAAAACTTTGTTGAATCAAGGCAAAATGTAAAAAAACATTTTCAATGTTATGCCAAACAAAACAGTAAAAATCAGGTGTATTTCCAACAGTCTATACAGTCCTTTGTAGAAAGATTTTTACTCTCAAAAGTTTATCATTTTGAATCAATTGAGGCCTTTTGTGTGTGTGTGTGTGTGTGTGTGTGTGTGTGTGTAGAAACAAGTCCTGCAGACATTAAACCATTGAAGTATATAATATTGCAAGGCAACAATAATCATTGACAATTTACATACATATCAGGTATTGAAAGATTTTGTTTAAGAAAACCAATGTTAACATTTTTGTACATATTAGAGTTTTTCCATTTTCCCAAGTGACAGTGCTTTCCTTGTAGTGTAACTTTACCAGGTAAACCAGATAGGATAAATTTATCTAATGTCCTTCCCAGGAGGAAAGGGAGAAAGTTTGTGGAGTGTCTCTAAAGCTTTGCTGAGGTTCCACAAAATTTCCTTTAATTGATTAAATGACAGGCTACCAAATTTTACTTTAATTAAATGTTTGGGAAGCTGTGTCATAAATACTAGAAAACAGCAAAAACAACCATATTTAATCTCTATAAAAATTCTAGCCCTAAGTGATAATATTGACAATTAAATCATAACCTTTAATTGTCATCTCAAAAACCTTAGTTCTTTAGACACTAAAAGACATTATGTACCCAACATTATTAACCTAGACAAGGGCCAAGATTATACCCAATGCTAGTGTATAAGTACATGTTTTGAAACAACCCATTAGATTATAACTCAGTTACTATTAACCAAAAATTATTTCAGCTAATGTGTTCCCAAAACACTAAAATAATATAAATCATTTGAGTATACAAAATTTGTTTTCCTAAAATTCCTTTTTCAGATGTTCAACACTTTACTTAGCTTTGTTACTTTTAATTCCTTTAGACCTTTTAATATTTGTTTTAACACTTATCACTTTACTTTTAAGACCATTAAAATATCTATTTTTAATACATGTTTTTTTTTTTTTAAACACACATTTCACATTACATTGATTTAGGATTGTCACATCTTTCATTAGCAGTAAGGCATTATAATATAATACTGTCATCTCTTTGAACTAGATGACTTAAATGTGAACACACAAGGTAATATGACATTAGAATTTTTAGCTTTTACAAATAGGTGCAAAAAGTAAACCTGAAAGTTTAGTTGTAGTTTTAGTTTCTGTTATGACTGGAATTCCATTTTGCATGGCTGTTAATAACATAATGGCACATACCTAGGTTTTTACAGGCTGGCTAATAAAGAAGCAATTAGGCAAATCAATAAAAACAAAAAAAATCAGCACCATATAGATACTATGTACATTTTTCACATACATGTGACTCAGTAGGAAAGACAAAAGTACCTTTTATACCAGAAATTTCTTTTGAAATAAACACATTTAAACAAAGTATTAATACTTAACATAACTGTAAGGCATATATGCTTTGAATTATATTATAAAATTTAAACTAGTTTTTGTTTATTAAAAATTGTTTGATCAAGATGTCAAGATTTGTTTTGTGATAATTTATAAAGGCGCCATCTATAATTAGTCCTCCGGAGGTAAAAAACAAAACAAACACAAAGAAAGACAAACAGAAACAGAGATCTCTTGATATACATTTAAAATTTTGGCCATGTGCATATATTTTGAAACATAGTTATTTTATCAATATGTGTGAAGATACTGAGGTTTTTAATGAGTTAACACCTAAAATCTGTACACAGAATAAGTGTCTAATCTTAATTATTACCAAAGACCTTGGGCTCGAGACCACAGCAGTCATGGCAGTTTTTACTAACTTTTTTGATAAGAAAATATTTTTGGAGTTTACATTTTTAAGAAATGATTTTTTGGCTTTAGGTTGTTAACACATTATGTCACTGGGAACGGCCATATATTAAAACATAAAAGAACACTAATTTTGATAACAGAAGAGGTAAATTTTTACAGTCTGCCTGTAAAATTTGAGGTTTAGAATTTAGCTCAAAAATGTTTGTATTATTACTTTATGTTTTACCAGGTTAGTTTGTTTTAACAAGAAACTTAATGTTTTACAGGTCCCATAAGTAAAATTAAAAGCTTTTATTCAACCAATAAGCATTCTGTATAGCTTGTTAGCAGGTCAAAAGTAACTCAGCAGTTTTTGCCTAAGACAATGTAGATTTTAAAATCAGAGAAACACAGGGAAATGGAACTTTCTGGTAGAATGAACCAAAATAGTTATTTAAGGTGGATAATAGAAAAGTTCAGTCCTCCACAGCAGGAAGGTAGTAGAGACCTGTCAGTGATCCCAACACTGGAGAAAAAGTCCAGGCAGCTGCTTGTTGAGATCAAGGGCAGCCCCCACCAGCCCACTGCAGTGGGTTTATACTATTTTAATAAAAACTTTTTATTCATATTATAGTCATATAGTCTCATACACTCATATTTAACCATTTTTTATCACTTTAACAATTGTGAATGAACTTTGAATTTATAAATGCCTTATTTATCTATTTATTTATTTTTAAAGAAACAAATGGCAAAACTCCACCAGGGGGAACCTAGCCTCCTCCCCAAATAATTAACAGGAAAAGATTGGAGCATTTTTTTGTTTGTTTGTTTGTTTGTTTTATTTAAGATTATGACACATTATTTCTTATTTGTTTTTGAGTTTTTATTTTTATTTCAACAATTTTAGCCAAGTTTGAGCTGGAAATTTGGGCTGGATTTTGGAATGGTCTCATAATTGGGAGCCGATGCCTCTGCAAAGAGGTCAGTATTGGCTCTAGAATTAACTTTTGGCTTTTGAAAAACAGTTTCACTATCCCAATAATCCTGATCACTTTTTCTAATACTGCAGGCTATTTTTTCTTTTACCTTTTGTTTTGCATGTTTCATTTTTGCCTCCAGCCAGGCAAAAACGACCTATTTGTTCAGGCAATTGTTTTATTAATATGGGGCTGTCAGCTGAGTCCTCTTTGATGTTATTTAGGGATACAGACAGCCATAAGTTTTTGAGTTTTTTATTTATTTTCTCTAATTCAGACCCTTGATCTAGTGCCACGGGGGAAGCATTTAAGGGAACTTTCATGAACAAGATTTTTATGTGATGCAGTTGTAGGTTTAGTAACGACTGGGAAAAGAGTGGTGGCTGGGCGGGAGAGCAGAAATTCCTTTAGAGAAACGCTGTATAGAAGGTTGATCAGGATGATATACTGCCGAAATTCCAGAGGAGGAACCGTCAGTAAAAACAACGGCAGCTCCATGCAGAGGCTGTGAGGAAATAATTCTTGGAAAAGTTAAAGCAGTTTCCGTCGCAAATTTTAAAATAGGGTGCTGTGGCAGGTGGAATTTGACCTGACCAGGAAAATTGAGCAAGGCTATGCCCCAGTCATCGTCATTTTGAAGCAGAAATTCAAACTGTGTTTTAGTATATGGGACAGTAATAGTGGCAGGAAGCCTGGCAAACAATTCTTTAGAACATGTCAGCCCTTTCATTATGAGAAATGCACACATAGATGTATAAGATGTGACCATTTTTGTTTGATTGTGTGCCAAATAAGTAATTCCCATGGTGATGAATAATCAATTTGAGAAACTCTAGCTTCAGAAAGTTTTTGTTCAACCAAATGCAGTTTTGAAATGGCCTCGGGCGTCAAGGACCGAGGTGATTTAGGGTTAGGATCTCCTTGTAAAATCTGGAAAAGAGGGTGTAAATCACCTGTAGTAATTTTAAGATAAGGACGAATCCAATTAATGTTTCCAAGCAATTTCTGAAAATCATTTAATGTGGAAAGTTTATCAAGGCGGATTTGAAGATTTTTGAGTCATGATGAAATCATCATGAATGGTTTTTCCCAGATAGTTAAGTGGTCTCTCACACTGAATTTTGTCAGGAGCAATGACAAGACCAAAGGAGGTTAGGTCAGTAATTAAACATTGTAAAAGCGTTTCCACACCTTCCTTAGAGGAGTGGCTCAGGAGAATGTCATCCATGTAATGAATGATATATGCATCAGGAAATTTATGTCTGGTAGCTTGTAAAGCCTGATCAACAAATTTTTGACATAAGGTAGGAGAATTTTTCATGCCTTGAGGCAGGACTTTCCATTGAAAGCGTTGCCAGGATTGGTGAAAATTTGCAGAGGGAACACTGAAGGCAAACCGAGGAGAATCATCAGGGTGAAGTTTAATAGTGAAAAAACAGTCCTGCAGATCAATAATTACAATATGATTTTGTTTTGGAACAGCTACAGGGGAGGGGAGGCCTGGTTGAAGGGCTCCCATGTCATGCATAGTGTCATTAATTGAGCGGAGGTCCTGAAGTAGCCTCCATTTTTCTGACTTCTTTTTAATTACAAAGACAGGAGTATTCCACGGACTGTTAGAGGGCTCTAAATGCCCTTTTTGTAATTGGTCAGAGACAATGTCATATATAACCTGGATTTTGTCAGATGTAAGGGGCCATTGAGGTATCCAGACAGGATCATTGTTTTTCCAAGCAATTTTATCAGCAAATAAATTTTCCGCAATGGCCCCTAAGAAAAAGCCTGTTCATCAATTAAATCAGGAGCGGTGAGAGTTAACCCCATAGATTCCATCACATCACGCCCCCATAACGAAAAGGGTGAGGAAGGAATCACATATGGCTGAAAGAAACCAGAATGCTCATTCATTTGCCAATGTAAAAGCTGAGAGCTTTGAGCTACATTGTCTGCCATGCCTAAACCAATTAAAGTAGATGAGGAATTAGTAATGGGCCATGAAGGGCATAGAATTCTTGTACTTCTTTTCCTACTTTTTTCCAGGTTTCTAGTGATAAACTGTCTTCTTCTGGAAACCATGGGCATACCCATATTATAAATTCATAAAGTTGCAACAAAGCTTTTTTATTTACTTTAATACCACGTGTTTCAATCATATTTTTCAGTATAGAAAGGAAAAGATCTCTGTTTTTGGTCTGTTGTTGACCCATGACCTCGTGGTGCTTTGTTCACTCACACAAGATCTTTATTTCAACTGTGCTGTCCGGCCCGTGTCCCTCGCGGGAACTTGCGGAGGCGTCTTAGCTAAGGTCTGTCCGTATAAACCCCGGACCAGGCTGCTCCAAGGAGCAGATGACCGTTATGCCTTATGACGTCCTCCACGGGAACCGCGGGTGCAGCCCACTCAGACTCCGTAGCCCTAAGGCTGTGGAGCCGTAATCATGCACTCCCACACACACTCAGCACCACGAGTATGTTTTCAAGTTTAGAAAAACTTCTCACTGTCTCAAACTGATCACCCTTTATCAGCGAGCTCCGGACGCCCCAGTGAGGATTCTATCCCTGACTGTCTAAAAAAGAAGGGTATTTTAGGAGAAATTCACTCACACACTCACACAAGAAGGAGATAGCTTACCCAACGCAACCTCTTCGTTACTTACCTCTCCTTTGGGTGAAAACAATGAAATGAAGGTCGGGCCCCACGTTTGGGCGCCACCTGCCGCGGACCAGCACAGCGATGGACGATGAGGCCGTCTCAGGGTTGAGAGACTGCGCAGGGTGGTCAGGGATTCGATGAATAAATGACACACAGACACACTTCAAGAGAGTGAAAATCTGAGTGCGTCTTTATTAAGCTAGTGGTCAGTATATATATGTTTTTCTAAAAGCATAGGAACAGTGAACATCAAAGAGATCAGTTTTGCTCATAGGCTTAGCTTAATTGACAGGGCAGTGATTTATGTCCGAAGTTACATCTGGACCTAGCCTCATTCCTAATTGGACAGGCTATAAATTCTTTCTACTGTTTTATATAATTATTTTCTAGTTGCACTAACTATCATTTTTACTCATAATTAATTGTCATGGGTGAATTTATTTTATAATGCAGTTAATATCAAAGGTACTAAAGTTAAGCACATAATAGAAAGATTATTAAACTAACAATTCTATTATAACACAGTGTTTAGTAATGTTTCATTTGCATTAGCCTAATTATTAAATTATGTATGTTTTTTAATTAGCAATCAATGACCAGAAAAAGGAAAGATTTTAGAAAGACAGTTGTAGCAGAATAAAGTTTGTGGGCCTTGAGAAAGCGAGATAAGGTTCCAGGTGGTCAGCATTTCTTTTAATCATCTTTGTGGCAGCTTCTGGTGGTCATTATTTATTGGCAGGCATTCGGCTTCTCTGCATCTTAGGGAGTTTGCTGTTCTCCCCCTGCGCGCATGGTTCCTTGCCCACGCCGGACCTCAGGGACCATGGCAACAGCCATTAGCCCTGAGGGTCACTGCAGGGGGGGGGTGCAGCACAGAAGAAAGAAAAGGCAAACTTCCTGCAAACATCAGTTTAGGGACTGAAACACACCAGAGGCATCGTTTTCCAACATCACGATGGATGTTTTTACCACCCAGTGGCGATTAAACAAACTTATGAACACTCTTTTAAGTTCAATTATTCTCTATTGAAAACCATAACTTATAAGTCAAACTGTCAGGTCATCCCCAAACGCCGGGTTTTCCTTAAACCTCAGGTTCTCACCATGCCCCATTCCACATGGCTCCTTAGAGGGAGCAAAGAATTAAGTTTTGCCTTACCCTAGGCCTTAGCCTTCCTTTACCTTGTCGGTAAGATGTTCTCAAGGCATGATGCTGTTTTGAGAAGGCAATGGGTGGGGCGTTCTGAGCTCGGGTGCCTGAATGTCTTAGGATGCCTGTCTTTCGGATAAATGCCAGGTTTGGGATGAGCTAGACGCCCAGATGGTGGAGGCTTCGATTTTCGTAATATTTTAATGTTATTTAGATATCCAAGCACTCCAGGAAGCTTCTAGGGAGCAGGCAATGTCCTCTTGGGGAGACAATTAAGACACAGAACCTTACTCTGGATGCGGCTCCCCTTGTGTGCACAGCCCTGTCCCTCTGGGAGCTCCAGGAGAAGCTGGGGAGACCTAATTATATTTCAAGTTCCTTCCCACAAAGGCCCAGGAGCCCTCAGGATCAAGCACTCCCTGTGCTGGGTCCCGAGCTGTCTGCACACGTGCTCAGGGGCTCACTCCCCACAGGATCCCCAGGAGGGAAGACATGGCAGGGCAGGTGTCCCTCCCCCGTGATGTGAGTCCTCTGCTCACTAGAGGAGGCAGCAGAGGCCCCTGAGGAGACACTCGGGGACTCTCCTTGGGCCGGGCTGTGAGGGAAGGGCCTGCATGGACACCACCACCTTTCCCTGACACTTTCCCTCCAGGGAGGAATTTTTTAAATTCGACTTATCAATAGTAGGACTTCCTGGGCTGGTAGTGAGGCAGCTGTCACTAAGATGACCCAACCTCACTCTGGATGTTTCCAGTGGACGTGACCACACTGAGTTCCCAGACTCCTCAGCTCAGAGACCCTTCCTCACTGCAGCTGCCACAGCAGGGGGGCCCTGGGCTGGTCAGAGCCCTGCATCCCGCACTGTGTTTCCTGGGCCGGGGTGTTGAGTCTCACTCCCCACAGACATTAATTGCTCTGGGATCATGATATCTGGCAACTTCCAGGGTGTCATGGGTTAAACTGAATAATCCATGTTTGTCTTATTTTCATTTTTGGCTTTTTTTCCTTTTTTTTTTTTTTTTTTGTTTGCATCATGAAAACTCAAGTCCACACTTTCTCCCTCTCCCAGGTTTTTTTCTGATTGCACAGCACTGTTACAGCAACAACAAAAATAAAAGAGCATTTATAGTAAAAAAATCTTACTTCTAATCACTTGCGAATACAATAATAATACTTAACTTTCTGTGCTCTCCTCCAGTGTGGCCATGAATACAAGGGGATTCATCCTGAACACGATAGTGGGGAGGGAGGTGCGGGATCCAGCCTGGGTTTATCTGAGATCCTCTCCCTGCTACACATGGAGGGGTATATCTGGGGAGATGGAGGAGCCCAGAATGAGAAAGAAACCTAAGTTCACCCACCTAACATTACACCTTCCTCCAGGAGCTGAGGCAGACCCTGCTCCATCTCTCCCTCCCTTCCTGGACTGTGGACAAAGGCTCAGCTCAGTAACTGGGGTGACCTGGGCTAATCCTGCCCCTGGACCAGGCCAGCAGGGCACACACTCCCCCCTCCCCCTGTGCGGCTCCCTCCAGCTCTGGTCTAGAGAGAAAGTAGCTGCAGCCCATGGTTCTCCCTAACTCTGAGGCCAGTGGGTTTTCTATGGTGACTCCAAAGGAGAGAAAAATTGGGGTTTGGGGGAGGGAGCTGTCAGGGTGAAGGTGCCACCATATTGTGGGCGGGGCCTGGAGGGGTTCCTGCCCAGCTCCTTCCACCTCAAGCCAAACATTAGGTATTTCTAAACCTCCTCCTCCTCTTCAGGCCCAATGCTTTTTCAGTCCTGCTCAAAAACTGCTTCTCCGTGGAACTGTATTTACTGAGTTGTTGTTCTGACACTCTCTACTCTGTGTGTGATTTGAATTAATTTATTCTGGAGCTTGATGTTAATTGACTTCCCATCATCTTATGTTGTGTATCCTGTCTCTGCTGTTACACACACACACACACACACACACACACACACTCCCCTCTCCTTGGGAACCAGATCCTCCCTCAGCACTGGGGTTACTCTAACCCTCTGTCTCTGGATCCCCTCAGAGCCGCCCTCTCTGCAGTGTCTCTACCCAGCGGTGTCTGAGCAGCCCCAGGAGTCCCTGTACCTCCTGCCTCTGCCCTTGTGGAAAACCAGCCCCTCAGCCTGCATGACAGTGAGGAGGCAAAGGCAAAGTCCTGAGGCCGGTGATTGATGGAGAAGACCAGTTAATTTTTTTCTTTTGCTTAAGAACTTTTCTTTTTTCCCCTCATTGTATTATTCAGTTGAGGTAACACTGGTTTACACACTGCATGTGTGCGAGGCACAGGGTCACCCTCTTCAGATGTTCATTATCACTTCCCACCCACCTAAGGGCCCCCATAGTCCTCCACCACAGTCCATGGGACCCTCTTCCTACCTTGTTTCTTGCTCTCACCCACCCCATAGCTTCAGTTTTGCAGTTACAGTTCTAGAGTTTGTTTTGGTTTAGTTTTACCAGTCCCTGCTTTGTTTCTTTATATTTCACATATGAATAAAATCATCCAGTATTTAACTTTCGCCTCCAAACTTTTTCACTTAGCTGCCGCGGACCAGCACAGCAGTGAACGATGAGGCCGTCTCAGGGTTGAGAGACTGTGCAAAAGGTCACTGCAGGGGGAGGTGCAGCACTTAGCGTCATCCCATCCACATCTGTCCATGTTGTTGCAAATTCAATATTCCATCTTTTTCACGGCTGGGTAGTATTCCACTGGGTATAAAGCTTGTGTTCTTTATCCCCTCCTCTGCCGTTGGGCACTTAGGTTGTGTCCATAGCTTGGTTATGGTGGACAGCGCTGCAGTGACCATAGGAGGCGCATATTCCTCGGAATTAGTGTTTTACCTTCTTTGGATAAATACCAAGGAATGGAGTCCCTGACCGGGTGACAGGTCTATTTTGAATATTTTGAGGAACCCTCGTTTGTTCTCCACAGGGGCAGGACTGTACCATGTGCTCTCCATAGAAAAGGGAGGTTCCAGGTGTCCTGCCCCGCCCCAGGAAAGGTGGGGCTGAGCAGGGAGGAGAAGCCAAGGAAGAGGAGGAAGACGTGGAGCACGATGGGGAGAGGAGACTGGAGGAGGCGCATGGAGCAGAGAGACATTCCAAGAAGAAGCCACTCTGGCTCCTCAGGCTTGGACTTGTGCCAAGGAGTTGGGGACATGGAAAGAGACACGTGAAAGAGACAAAGACGTGCATGAGAGACTCAAGGGGAGGCTGACAATGGCTGCTCTTATGTTTTTGTGGATTTTGACTTTTCTCTTTTCCTTCCAGACTTGTCTGGCATTTCCTACCCCTGTCCCATGGGTCTCTACCACTAGATGCCTTCACCTTGTGGCAGGCCTTTGGGCCTCAGCTGGCCTGCTTTGGGCAAGCCTGTTTGGCTGGGCATTTACCCATGAGGGGACGGGTAACTTTGGGTGCTTCACTTGGGAACTATTCTACCTATATTCCTTTTCTTCTCTTTTGCTATTGCACATTAATTCTCTATTGCACACTGATTTGTATTAATTTTCTTTTCTAACGAAGGTGTTATGCATTAGAGTATGTTTTGTCTTTATGCAGCTGATGACATAACTCATGTGGAGTGCACAGGTTTAAGAACCCCTTATTCTGCTGGCTAACAGGACTAGTCTCCATTCTGACCCACCACCAGAATTCCTTTTTCTCCACACACTTCAATGGGTCATTCTCACAGGTGTAAGGTGGTATCTGGGTAACACTGCCTTAATCTGGCATTGAAGGTTAACACCATCAGTGATGAGTCAGGTGGACATGATGAGCACTGACGTGTTGAGTGGACAATGGCCCTGCACCCCTGGGGTCTGCTTCCCTAAACCCAGAGTCCCAGTCAAAAAAAAAAAAAAACAAAACCCTAAGTTGAAGAACAATAGTCCTGAGCAGTGCTCCTTGATGGTGGCTAAGAGTAGAAAATTTAGGGTGCAGGGGTCACATGACCAGAAACTAGAGGTGGAGGGCCTCCCCAGTGGTGCAGCAGTTGAGCGCTGGGTTATGAAGCTGCCCGCAGCCTCTGTAGCGCTGGTTCGATCCCCGGCTGCTCCCCGGCCACTGGAGGAGGGTCCCACATGGCACACAGACCTCTCCTGCCGCCCGCTGCTCCCCCTCAGCAGTGTACTTCGGTCCTTCTGCCTGTCTGCTCTCTGCTCTGGCTCTGGTGAATTCTCTCACCCTCCCGCACTTCTGACTGTACCCAGTGCTTGCATAAATAAATAAAATAAATCTTTAAAAAAAAAAAAAACTAGAGGTGGAGGTAGAAGTGATTAGCACAGTTATTAAACCAACTATAGAAATAAAAATTGTTTTGGGCCAACTGATATAGCAAGTATCAGATGCTGCAGGAAGTATAAGGAGGCGCAGAGTAGAGGTGGGATACAGGGATGGAGCCTTTGCAGAGACTCGCTGCTCCTGACAAATCAGCCTAGTCACACCATAGAAGTAATTAATTTAATGACAGATGACAATCCCACAAAGGAATGAGCCCTCCCAACCAGAACACTACCTCAGGGCCCTTTCTGCCCTGGGAAGACACAGCTCTGCTCCCAAGGCTCCGCCTGGGGCCTGCAGGCTTCTCCTCACACACCCGCCCACTCCAGGGGCAGTTCCTCCTACCTGCCGGCATCTGCAGCTGCTTCTTCTTTCCTTGTGTGTGTGTGTGTGTGTGTGTGTGTGTGTGTGTGTGTGTGTGTGCCCACAAGCCACTGAAAGGAGGACTCTGGTGAAGCTTTTCTTAGAGGTGACCCAAGACTTGTGATCCCAACACCTCTCCCAAACATCACTCTTCACCAGTGTCAATGTTTTAAAAACAAGGAAAGTCTGAGAAACTGTCATCCAGGCAAACTGGATGAGATTATGGAGAATAAAATGGACATTAGCAAAAACTAATGAAAGTATGGCATTTAGTAATTATGTCAACATTGCTGCATTAGTTGTAAAAAAATAAAAGTATTCATGTAGGATGTTAACAAAATGGAAATGGTGTGGGATAAACAATACCTGTACTACCTTTGCAACTTTTCTATAAATCTAACAGTATTCTTTAAATGTTTTTTTTTAAAGATCAATTTATTTTTTTATGAAGATTTATTTATGCATACAAGAACTGGGGTGCAGGCCAGAAATGTGGAGGTGAGAGGATTAACCAGAGACAGAGTGGGGAGCAGAACAGGCAGACCGACTGAAATACACTGCTGAGGGGAGAAGGGAGCGAGTCAGGAGAGGTCTGCTGCGCCATGTGGGCAGCTTCCTGGCTGGGGAATCAAACTTATGCCGCAGTGGCTGCGGATAGCTGCATAGTGCTGCGTCTTAACCCCTTGAACCGCCAGGGAGGCCCTAAATGTTATTTTTTTGTAATGCCCTCAATATTGAATAGGTTGTAGAAGTGAAAAATTTTCTCTTTTCCAGTTTTCCCAGGCATCATCATCCGGGGCCTGGAGAGAGGGGTTCTGGGAGAAAAGACGGAAACCTCACACACAGGGCAGGCTCCGGAGTCTCCTTTCCTCTGAGCCCTGCTGCTCTGACTCCTCACAGAGCATCTCACCCCCAGGACGCCGCCCTCCAGGACCCCCAACTCTGGCCACCTCAGCCCCCGCCCCGTCCTGGAGGCTCCACCAGAATCCGGAGCAGCGCGGCAGCGCCCCCGTGTGGCCACAGGGCTGAGCACAGGAGCCCAGAGCCGCCCTTTGTCCTGCTCAGCCAGGCCCTCCCCAGGCTCCCTGGGCCCCCAGCGGCAGGACAGGGATCTGCTCACAAGGGGGTGTCCAAGTGCTGTGTCAGATTAAGTGTCCTTTTTAGTCTCCAGTGGTCTTCAGGACATGACAACTGGTTCCTAGGTTCTGGGCAAATCCCCAAATATATAGGTCGCCTCAGTCTCTTGGGATGGAAACTTAGATTCCTGGGTCCCTGAATTTGTTTCTTCCTCTGCTTCCAAGGATGAAAGCCCCTCCTCCTGGGAATCACCTGACATTCTCCATCCTTGGATGAGGGGAGGGGCCTAGGAGAGCCCCCAGGGCACTGGCTAGGAGGATGGGGAGACTCCTGGAAAAGCAGAGGATGGAAATGGGGACTTTAGGGGACAGAGGCGGAAAGGGGTGCAGGGAGAGCCAGAGAGGACCGGGCAGGGAAGGGGCGGCACAGGGGACACTGAGGGGGAAGGTCTGTGTGGGTGACAAGGGCTCTCACTGGGGAGCTGGAGCGTCTCTCTCCCCTAGGGAGATGCAGCAGTGCTGGCCTGTAACTGCCCAGGGAACTGTGCACATCCGGGGCCTTGCCCGTCCTTGCAGGGCTTGTGTCAACCACACACATGTACATGCTGGTGACGGAGAGGACTGTAATGGGGGGGTACCCAGGGGAGGGTCCAGGTTCCTGCCCCATCTAAGGAGGGTGAAGCTGAACAGAAAGAAGCATCTGGAGAGGAGGCTGAGGAGGATGGAAGCAGGATGGAGCCAGAAGGAGACCTGGGGGAGGCACATGGGGCAGAGACACGTGAAGAAGCTGCGCTTGCTTCTTGGCCTTGGACTGGGTTACACAGGTGTGGGTGAGAAATCCATGGGAGGTGACAATGGCAGCTTCTACCTTGATTTTGCTCTTTTCCTTCCAGACTTGTCAGCCCTGTCCCCCCTTTTCTATGGGTCCCCGCCAGGAGGTGCTTTAGACAGTAACAGGCTTTCAGGCCCTGCTTGGGCCAACCCTGTTTGGCTGAACATTTACCCACAAGGGGATGGTGACTTTGGGTGCTTGATTTGGAAACTTTATTCTTTCCTTTGTCTTTGTTGCACACTAACTGTATTAAAGTTCCTTTCCATTAAAGGTCCTACAGGTCTTGTCTTGATGCTGCGGATGGCAGAGAGTTGGGGGAGATTGTTAAGTGGAGGCCAGGCTACATATCCAGAATATCCCCCCTCAGTTCCCGAATGCTGGGGTATCAGAGAGATTCAGGGAGCCAAGAGGAGGGAAGAGCAAGGTCACGGAAGACATTAAAAAATTCTAACAGGAGGGGCGGAGCAACATGGCGGCGAGAAGACGCTGTGAGTAAGATCTCCCATTCAAAAAAGTTAATAGGGAGGAAAAGCGCCAGGTCCCAGTGAGAACTGGGACACGGAAGATAAACGGACGACTCCAGCAAACTACCCGAAGAAGAAAGTGGCCATAAAAGAGGACCAGAAGGGAGGAAAGCACATATGATTGCAGGCTAATTCCCCACTTATACAATCTGACCACTGACCATGCTCTATCAAGAGGGTTTAATTTCCTTTGTAAACGTTCATTCCCGCTCATTTTACTTGAGAGCAAGTAAAATGGTAGTTTAATAAGGAAAGAAATCATTTTTAAAGAGAATATATAAAAGCAAATGCTGTGGATTTTTGTCACAATAATTATACATTTCCCTTTACCATCATCATATTAACATAACTTCATATACCCTTAGTTTTAGTTGTTGCTCTTTTTACCTCTTAGGTGCCATGTGATATTCCGTGTATACTGGAGTAACTGAACTTTCAGCCACTCTTTGCTGTTCTCCATTTCTGTAGCTCCCGGCCAAGAGAGAAGATGGCTGGGTTTCATCTCAGTTGTCAGCAGTTGTCAGCAGCAGTTTCATCTGTTGTCATCTTAGTTGTCCCTGGGGCAGCATCTCCAGTCTCTAAGGCGGCTTCCCCTCTAATGTCACTGACCCTCACGGTCACATGTGGGATCAGGGGTCATGGTAGGACAGAGGCCCCTGTACTTAGTGAGTGAGGCCTTCACAGCATAAACAAGGTCTTAGGGTCCAAGTTAGAATCTGAGCAGTTGCGATCCACTGTAGAGAAGGACCCACACACGTGATGTGGTGGAGACCCTCTGGAAGCTCTGGTATGGGTGTCACCACATTTACCATAAACACACTCAGCGCTTGGTGGACAGCAGAAATAAGAAAGTTAAGTTCCTGTGCAGTATAATTACTAAAATATTACAAAAATCATTGGGTGGGAATTTTTGAGAAACAATCTGCTCAAAACAAAACGGTAGCTAGTAGTCTACCTCGTATCTAATATTCCTAGAAATGTGTTAGGGATGCCATCCATGACTCACACCACACTTCACAGGAGTGTTGTCCCCATTTATTTCATCACCTAGAGTGGGCGGGTGGGAATGGCAGGACAATGCCCTGGCTGGGCAGGTCATCAACAGGAATCTCACACAGAGTGTCTGCATTTTTATGAACTCGTTGAAGTGAAAAAAGCCATCGGATTTATGCGCAAAAAGTAACACTATCATTTGGTGTGTTCATAGACATGCAAAGGATTTGAAGAAGATCTCATTTGGGAAGTGAAGTGCCCCGTGGGTGTGGCTGCTGTCTGGCCTCAACTCCTCTCCGCTGACTGCATCATCCTTTACTTTCCCATCTGTGATGTTCCATACTTGAAAATTTCACACCAAATATTTCATGATGAAATGCAGTTCCAATTGGATATCAGACATTCAGTCACTCTCACTCACCTGGGAGGGGCTGAGTCAGGCTAACCTTGCGTCCAGCCCGGGGGAGTTCCAGGTGGAACCAGGCAAATCTGGAGACCAGCCAGGGGCGGTAGAAGAGGTGGCAGAATCCTGACCTTTGAGCTTCTGGGCTGACAACGGCCTACTGCTCTTTTAAGTGATTGGCCTTTTTATTTTTAGTGCTGATAAGTGACTCTTAACATTAATTCATGATGCTGTTACACTGGTCAATAAACGTTATGGAATATAATGAGAATCCAGTGTGTGTATTGAACAAGAAACTGGATCAGACCATTCTAAACACATACTCTTCACTGCCAACATTTTTGCCAACCTTGTACAACGTAATTAGATATATAAGTTAATAAAACATTAACTGCTTTGAGTTGTATGAATTCAAACATTTAATCACAATTAAAACCATTGATTTCTGATTTTTTTTTCTTACTTGGCGTTACTAAATGATTTATCTCACTATTTCTTTTTATCATGTTAACTTGCTGCTAGCACAGTTGTGGGTATTAAATAACATTTTTATAAATTCTCAATGTGCCAGAAGTCGTACATTCCAACTGTTGATATAGAAGGTCAAGAAATACATTACGAACTTAAATTCACTAGAAAGTATCAAAAGCTAAAAAGGAAGGAAGATAATTATTGACCACAAGAAGCTGGACCGCGGGAAGCAGAACTCGCCTCCTGTTTTCTCGCGCGCGCAGGGGCGTGGGTCACTGTGGAGACCGAAGCTGAAATCGAGCTGGAGCGCCAGGCCACCCCCTCCCCCCACCATGGCTCTGCTGCCCTGGCAGCGCCTGCCACCCACCCACCAGCTCTGCCCCGCCGGCCCCACAGCTGCCGGAAAGGGGGGTTCCCGGCCCCGCCCTTCGAGGGCCGCCCCCGAGCCGGAGCCGAGCAGCTTCCAGGGCTCCCGGCCCTTCCTGGCCCGCGGCAGGGGCAGCTCCGCCGCGGGCAGCGTCCTGGGCTGACCCTGCTGCACCGCGGTTTAGGAAAGGCCCGCACCCCGCGCCGCTCTGCGCGCGCCCCACTTCCCGGACCTTGCTCGTCTGCCCAGGGGCTCAGGCCCCAGAGCCGCCCAGCCGTGCGTCCAGCAGGTGTGGCGCCCCGGCCGGCGTGGACCGGCCATCCCTGGGCGCTGGGCCTGCCCGCGCTCTCGGCCCCTCCAGGGCCCCCCTGGGCCCCCATCCCGCCCTCTCGGGGAGCCGACAGCCGGGCAGGAGCCCAGAGGAGGGAGGATGCGCAGCAGGGAGCCGACACCCCCGCCATCTGGAGTCCGTGTGGTGCAGGAGCCCGGGGCCACACTCGAGGCAGGGGAGGAGCCTCAGGCCGCCGCCCCCGCCAGGCCGGGTACCCCGCGGGAGACCGGTCCGCGTAGACGCCGCCTCCCCTGGTCAGGGCCCGCCCTGGGTTGGGGGGGCAGCGACCCCTGTCCCGTCAGTGAGGGGCGCGGTGGACGCGAGGGATTCCCCGGGGCGGGGAGGTGACTACGGTCTTGGGGGGACGGGGTGACCGCGGCCGGGGAGCTCGGCGCTGACCGCAAGGCTCCCCGCCCCGCTCCCCTCGCCCGGTAAGGCGGCCTTGCCCGTCCCCTGCGCGGGTGTGGGCCGGGGGCTGGGGGGGCGCTTCCGCCCACCGGGCCCGGGTCCGGGCTGGGGACTCCGCGCCCTGCTGGAGTCCCCATGGGACCCGGGACAGCAGCTCGAGCCGGGGACGGCGCAGGTCGGTCTTTCAGGCGAGTCCGGAGCCCTCCTGGTGTCTGTGGTCGCCCCTGGGGTCCCCGGGGTCTCCTCCCATCCTGGGGCACAGCTATCCCGGCCGCGCGGAGGGAGCGCAGGGGAGGCGCGCTGGGGACAGCGGAGCGCGGAGCCCCCCCTTTCCAAACCGCCCCTGTGAGGCCCAGGGCTCATTAGGCGAACTGGGCGCCTCCTCAGCGCCCGCGGCGCGCCCGGGGTCTTCCTGGGCTCCTTGGGGCGCCTGGGGGCACCCGTGACGGAGGGGGGGGCCTGGGGGACTGAGACCCATCGTGGGGCCACGCTCAACTGCGAAACTATGGCCGCGCCCCGCAGGGGAGCCCCAGAGCAGGGCGCGCTGGGGAGGGGGTGATGGGGCGGACCGGGGTGCGCACTCGTTGCTCACCCTGCCAGGGCGCCCGGGTGAGGAGCCGCGGAGGAGGCGCTGGCGCGCGCTGCAGACACCAAAGGGGCCCCTCGGCTCCCTGGCAGCCTCTGTCTGTCCCCTGTGGGGAAGGTCCCGCCAGGAGCTGATGGGGAGGGGGGCGGTGAGGGGAACCAGCTAGCAGAAGGGGGTGTGTCCGGTGAGGACCCAACGTGAGGGGTGAACGGGACGCCCCTGAGACGAGTGTCCTCCGCCCACCGCTTCAGTTCCCAGGCCCAGGCCCCCGCTCCGAGGGGCTCTGGCGCTCCCCGCGCACCACCCCCCTCGCGGGTCACGCGCCCGGAGGACTGGACGCAGGCGGGGTGGGCGCAGCGGGGTCCCCTCCACGCAAGGGGTGGGGGGCTGCAGGGAAAATCAGGAGAAGCAGCGCCAAGGCGGGCGTTAAGGGACGCGCCCCAGAGTCCCCAAGTCCAGCTCCGAGGCGGGAAGCGCCGAGGGCGCGCGGGCCGAGGCTCAGGCGGGCGCCGAGTGGGTCGGCCAGGCGCAGACCCCAGGGGCAGCCGACGCTCCGGCCCCGCCGTCCCGCAGCGGCGCCTCAGCCCATCCGCCCGCTCCGCCCCTCGCTGTCCTGGGGAGTCTCCCCACCGCCACCCCCACCCCTGCCGCTGGCTGCACCCCGGCTCTTGTGCGCATGAATAAATAAATAAATGTCTTTTTTCAAAAACCGCGGGTGCTTCCCGAGGCGCCCCCGCCCCGCAGGTTCAGCTCCTCGGGCCCCTGGGTCCGTCTGCCGCCTGTCCGGCCCGGCCGGCGAGGACCCTCCTCCAGGGCCGCAGAGAAGCCCGAGGGGCGGGCGGGCGCGCGTCCGAGCCTCCGAGAACATCCCGGGCCCGCGGCTCGGCCGGGCTGGCTGCAGAGGACAGGGCAGCGCCCAGGGCGCGTCCGCCCGCCCGGGGGTCAGGCCCGGCTCGCCCCGCGGCCCCCGCCGGCGGAGGAGCGTTCCCGGCGGCTCCGGGGTCGGCGCGCCCAGGGGGAAGCAGCGCCCCTGGCCACCTGGGCTGCGCCCCCCGCCCCGGCCGCGCGGAGCCGGACCTCGCGGGGGACGGGCTCGGGCGACGGGGCTGGTGTCACAGAACTCCGTGCCCCAAAGAGCGGGGGCGGGGGGCTGCGCCCCGGGCGCCCAGGACACGGACCGCGGCGCCAGGGCGGACGCAGGCAACTCGCCAGGCGGAACCGGGCACCGCGCCCGCGCGTCCTCAGGCCTCGGTGCGGGCTCGGCGGGGGCGCCGGGCGCCGGGACGCCCCTCCGCCGAGGACTCGGGCACCCCGGGCGCCCCCGCCGCGCCCCTCGCCCGACCCGCAGCCCGCGCGGGCGCCTTCGCCTTCGCAGCGTTCCTCGCGACCCACGCGTCTCCCGGCCCCGCAGGGCCCCGTGCGTCCCGGCTGCCGCGGGATGGCGCCCCCGGAGCCCCCACGCCCGCCCCTCACCCCCCGCCCAGCAGGTCCACGCAGCCGCCCGCCCCGGCCCCGCGCTCAGTCAAGCCCGAGAAGCCCCGGCCCGGCCCCAGGTTAGCTCAGGGGCGCGTCCTGTTCCCGGGAACCCCGAGGATTTCCGAGCCCCAGCGCCACCCCGACCTGACCCGGGGAAGCCCCGCCTCAGCCCGCAGGTCTCTCTTCGGTCCGCAGGGAGCCCCGCCTGCTCCCCGTACAGCGGGCGCCAGGGCAGGGGGTCAGGGACAGGCCCACAGCGCTGGCCTGGCAGGCCGCTGACCACCGCTGGGCATCGCCGGGCGCGGCGGGTCACCCCTCCCGCTACTCCCCGCAGAGCCTGGCCAAGCCCCGCCCCACGCCCGGCCCTGGCATCCGGGCAGCGGGGCCAGAGCCGACCGGCGCCTCAGCGCCTTTTTATGCAACCTGTGCTTCCCGGCTTGTGGGCTGGCCCAATCAGGTGTGAGCTACCAGCTGACTGGTGCTAAACGGTCCAATCAGCCGCAGGATTGAAAAACAGTCCAATCAGCTGTGTGGGCGGGGCAGCCTGAGAGCAGCTATAAGCAGGGCTGGCGGCGCTCGGATACGGGCGGGGGCGCGGGCTGCAGGCCCCGCCTCTTCTCTGGCTGCCCCCGAAGGCTCCCCGGGGTCTCAGGGCGTTGCTTGCTGCAGGTGTCGCCCCACCACTCACGCAGCTGCGGGCGCCGGTGTCTCTCGCCGAGCGGCCCGCGGCGGCCCCCGTGGC
Organism: Talpa europaea; assembly: GCF_964194135.1. Taxonomy (NCBI): domain Eukaryota; kingdom Metazoa; phylum Chordata; class Mammalia; order Eulipotyphla; family Talpidae; genus Talpa; species Talpa europaea. The sequence goes on from NW_028167940.1 coordinate 71,139, forward strand.
TGGCCGGCGCCCGCGGTGAGCGGCGGGCGGGAAGCGGCGGCCGGGGGGCCCTGGCCGGTCCTGGGCGTCCGCCGCCCCGTGCGCCCTCGCGCTGCCCCTTGGCGGGCCCCGGCCTCGGCCTCTCGGGCCTCTGGGCGGCGGGTCCGCGCCCGCCCGTCCCCCGCCTCCCTCGCGCGCTGCCCTGGTCCACGCTCACCCGGCCCGAAGGCCTCGCCCGGGCCCGACGACGTCCTGGGGGGCGGGCCCGGGGAGGCGGGAGCAGCTCGGCGGCCCGCGCTGGGGCCGGGGCGAGCTGGAGGGCGGCGGGGGCGCCGCGGGCACTGCCGGCCTCCGCTGCAGGCCGGAGACAGACGCCACCGAGGCAGAGACGCCCCAGGCCGCCCCGGCCCCCACGCCGGCGGGGACAGGCACCCGGGGAGGGGCAGGGGCAGCCGGTCAGCAGCAGCGCGTCGACGGCGGGTCCAGAGTCGGCGGGGACGGCAGCTGCACGGGGCGGCCACGCGGGCCACGGCGGCCTGTCCCTCCCCCGCCCCCCCCGCCCCTCCCGCCCTCCCCCTCGGTTCCCTCCTCCCCCCTCCCCCCCCGCCCGTCCGTCTCTCGCCTCTGCCCCCTTCACCCGCCCCGCCCTCTCCTCCCGCTGTGACTGCTTTTCCTAAGATTCCATTCAACACACACCCGGGATCTGAGTCTCTGCAGACCAGCCTGGCGTTTGGAAGCGCCCCTGGGCCGCCTGCCGCGGGCCGGGGCGACGCCGGGACACCCCGCGCGGGCCCCCGGGCGGCTTCTGTCCGCGGCCCCACGAGCTCGGGCCGGCCGTGCACGGGGACGGGACGTGCGGAGCCCGCGGCCACACGGCGGGACCCCGGAGGGCAGAGCGAGGACAGCAGGGCCGGCAGGGGCCGCAGCGAGCGGCCGGCGGGCTGGGGGGGGGCGGGGAGCAGCCCCCACCTGCTGCAGCCCGGGCAGCGCCCGCCGAGGGCCCCACCGCACTGGGCCGCGCCTGGCCCCGCCCACTGGCCGCACCTGAGCGAGAAGCTGCCCTGTGCTCTGAGGCCGCAGACGCGGCCCCTCCTCATCATCACTTTCCTGATGGCCTCTTGGAAGTCTTTGTTCCTCAAACTGTAGATGCCGGGGTTCGGCAGTGGGGTGACCACGGTGTAGAAGACGGAAATGATCTTGTTGATTTCAGGGGACAGGTGGGCTTTGGGGCGCACGTACATGGAGATCGTGGTCCTGGAGTAGGTGGTGACCACGGCCAGGTGGGAGCCGCCGTGGAGAAGGTCTTCGCGGGCCGGAGGCGGAGGGGATCCTTACGATGGCGGCCACGATGAAGACGTGGGACACGAGGGTGGGGAGGAGGCACACGCGCAGCCGGCGATGGACAGGGCGAAGATGACCATCTCGGTGAGGTAGACGCGGGAGCAGGAGAGCCGCATGGAGGGGCAGGTCGCAGAAGTGGTTGATCCGGTTGGGGCCACAGAAGTCCAGCCTGAAGATCATCAGGCAGGGCAGGACCCCGTGCCCACCCTGGTCACCCAGGAGACGGCCACCAGCTTGGCGCAGGTCTGGGGCGCATCAGGAGGGGGTAGTGCAGGGGGCTGCGGACGGCCAGGTAGCGGTCATAGGCCATCGTGGCCAGGAGGAAGCACTCGGTGGCCCCGAAAAACACAAAGAAGTAGAGCTGGGCCATGCAGGCGGGGAAGGAGATGGCACGGCCCGGGGACAGCAGGCCGGCGAGCAGCGGCGGCACGACGGTGGAGGTGTCCCAGACCTCCAGGAAGGACAGGTGCTTGAGGAACGTGTACATGGGCGTGTGCAGCCGCCGGTCATGGCTCGCCACGGCAATGATGACGACATTCCCCACCACCGTCAGCACGTAGATGAACAGAAAGATGGCAAACAGCAGGGACTGCCACTCGAGAAGGTTCTGGAACCCCAGCAGCTGAAACTCAGTGACAGCAGACACATTTGGGGGCTCCATCGCCTGCGGAGGGGAAGAGACCTTGGAAAGCACTGCGGACAAGGCATGAAAATCCTCGGTGCTATCTGGAACATGAGAGACTGTCTTCGAGCACTCCCGTCTCCACGACAGCTTTCTGGAAGAACGTGCGCGGCTCCACCTGGCTTTTAGACCACTGTGATTTCAACCCATTAGGCGAAAGGGGCGCAAGAGTTGGGGGAGGGCCTCAGCAAGCTCCACTCACCAGGCTCTCTGAGATCTAGAAGTTTCAGGTTCAACACCCCAGGTAAGAAGGGGCTCACTGAGCCAAACACAGGAAATACAATTAATAGCCAGGCCTCCCTGGTGGCGCGAGGGTTAAGTCTCAGCACTGTGAAGCTGTCCCCAGCCACTAAGGCATGAGTTCAATCCCCGGCCAGGGAGTGACCCACAGGGCGAGGCAGACCTCTTCTGTCTCCCCGCTGCTCCCCTCAGCAGCGTGTTTCAGTAGATGCACCTGTTCTGCTCCCCACTCTGTCTCTGGTCTCTGGTAAATCCTCCACCCACCCACCCCCAACCTTTGGCCTGTACCCCAGTTCTTTATGCATAAATAAATAAACCTTTAAAAAATTAATAGCTATGTTTTCCTGGAAAGGGCCTGGGCCCTTTCCTCCCACAGGTGACTCTCATCTGGAAACAGGTCACACCTGGCCCGTCTCCCAGCCCCGGGAGACTGTGTTCTGCCCTCAGTGTTTATGGACACCTCCTCCGGGCACTTGAGCATCTGAGTGTGTCTGTGTGTGTCTGTGTGGCCAGGGCTGAGCCAGCCTGCATCTCCACTGGTACCTTCTCACCCAGGTGGACGCCAGCTTAGTGATCGGACTTTGTGTCCAGTCAATAAGTCACCCCTCCTTTTTTTCAAGGTCTAGCCTAGTTCTGAATGAAGCCAGCATCCACCCGCCATCAGGGGCTTCCCTCATCAAGGACTGAGCGTGATGTCACCTCTGTAATGCCCAGGCCCAGGACTCCAGCCACAGGCCCTTCCACCTCCCTCCCTCTCCCCTAGTGACTATTTCAGGCGCTTCTCCAAAACCTTTCAAGACTTTTTGTGTAGGAAAGTGATGAAGCTGAAGTACCCTGAGGCCCTCCTTCACCGCCCCCCTCTGTCTCCCCGGGAGCCCGATGGGTGGTGCATCACCCCCTTCTCCCCCCCTCTCCGGCAGAGGTTGCACCTGAGCCGGCTGTGGCTTTATTTGGTCTCTTGCCCAAATTAACCGACAAGCCCCCCCCCTCGGAAATGCAGCATCCCCCCAAGGAGCACCGCCCCTCCCACCCTACTGCTCTAGTCTCCCTGCGCCCCAGGCACACCCGTCCTTCCTCCTGGGAAAGTGGACAGAGCAGCTGCCACAGCAGAGGCCTCTGCTAGGCTGGAAACCAGAGCGCAAAGCAGACGATTTGGCCAGGGGCTTGGGCGTGAGGCTGCAGAGAGTGGCCAGTTCAGGGCTCCAGAGCCATGGTCCCTGGAGCTCTGCAGTGAAAAAGGCCCCTGGCTCCACCTGCTGGCTGCGCCCAGGAGCTGGCCCTGCTGCATGGTGTCTGCTCTCTGTGCCTAGGGCCGGCCTGCCCTGCTCCCTCCCAGCTGCTCCCCTTCCTCCTCAGAGGCACCAGACCTCTGGGTCTCTGTTCTGACCCCATCTCAGCTCCTGCGCACAGCACAGACCACAGTCTCTGGCCTTCTCTGCTCACTGCTGTTCCTGGGCCCTGCCCCAGGGCAGGCTGACCCCAGGCCAGTCCAGGAGCCCAGGCTGAGGGGAAGCGTGACCCCACAGGGCAGCGAGTGATGCAATTCACTTTGGAACATGGTCCATTCCTGACATTGCTTCCACTTCCGTGACATGAGCAGTGACTGGACAAAGGCAGAATTTAAATGCCGAGACCACCAGGGCCTGGTTGACGGGGTCAGCATGGGCAACGTGGTTGGGTCACAGGGCATTTGGCCCCATTTCTGAGTCACCTAAAGTCCCCCTCAAACGCAGTCAAAGACGCAAGGGAAAAAGGACCTGCTGGGCCTAGCCCTTTGGGGCAGGACGGGGTGCCGGGGTGACAGGGTGGGGGGTTGGCGGGGGTGGGGGGTGGCAGGGGTGGGGGTGCGAGCAGGTGGTGGGGTGATGGGGGTGGGGGTGCAGACCTGCTTGGGGCTGACATCAAGTCCTGGCTATTCTAGGGACTGGATCACCTGATTTACAATGAGCTCAGCCAACAAGACCCGCCCCGAGACAGAACCTCCCAGGCGCTAGCCCCACATCTCATTTCACAGCTTCCCTGGAGCCTTTATGGAAATAAACAGGCCCCAGTACCACAGACCTCCCGCCATCCAGGGCCACCAGGCGCCTCTGGGCTAGGGCCTCCCTGCTGCTCTCCAGGCACCACAGGGCAGCGATCCCACCTGGACAGAGCATCCGCAGGGCCTGCAGCCTCAGGCTTGCAGCCCCTCACCCACAGGCATGGCCTCTGGCTCCAAACACACCTCTCCTGGTGGCCTTCTGAGCCCTGGGCCTACCTGTCCATCTCCCTGGCACACGGCGCCCACGGTCCTCCCTGCTGCCGGCTCGGTCCTGCTGCCCTCCGCCCTGCACGCTGGCCCTGGCTCCCTTCTGCGAGCTGCGACTGGCCATCTTCTGCGGGTGACGCGGCTGCAACACGCTCCACCTTTCAATAACCCAGGTCTCCTGGGGCCTGGCCTTCGGGGAATCCTCCTCCCAGGTATTCTTCCACGGTTTGCCTACCGAGTTAATAATCAACAAAAGCAAACTTTTGAGACTCCCTGCTGCCCAGGGGGCTCAGGCACGGGGGCACCACTGGGACCTAAGCAGTTCCTTGGAAAACTTTTTTAAAATGTAGCTTAGGATGGCCCCGGAGATGCTGAACTGGACTGACTCAAACAAATGGGTGTTTCTTGAAAATCTAGGGAGCAGGTACCCAGGGGCCCATCCTGAGACAGGTGCCAGCGGCCTTCCGCTTCACACTGCAGTTTCAGTGTGCCCACGAGAGTACATCCACGCACCCACACGGTGAGACCCCCACCCAGGCCAACTTCCAGAGACCAGAGCACCTGCGCCGAGGGCGTCTCCCAACTCCACAAGGAAAACGCAGCATCTCAGCCTGGAAAGGCCTGAGCAGAGCCCTCCACGTAGCCCCGCCCCCCTCTTACCAGCAGGACCAGAGGCTGCTGCATGGGGGGGCACTGTCCCGCGACGCACTTGTGCTTGACTTAATAACTTATTTTCCAAAATAATGTTATCCGTGTGTATATTTTTCAGAAAATTTGCAGACAGAAGACGGCCAGGGCACGGCGCGTGCATGAGTGCCCGCTGTGAACACGCTCAGGGGCACGGGTGGCTGCACACGCACAGGTACATTTTGGGGCACTGGGTGAGGAGCCGCTGCAAGCTCTAGCTGGCACCACCGGGTCTTGGGGTGCCCGCGGCGCCAGGAAACCTGAGTTCATGGGGGTGAGGCTGCGGGGAAGAGTGTCCAGGCTCTTGGATGGGGTCCCAGGCAGGGTCCTGGGCAGGTTGGGGTCCACTACGCTCCACCCGAGTTGGCCCCCTGATGGCCCACCCCCCAGCTCTCCTGTTCCTCGCGGGCAGCACGCGCCCTGCGGCTGAGGCCTTGGCTGGCCTTAGCCCCTCTCCATCACCATCTTTCTCACTGCTAGAGGTGGGGAAGAAAACAAGCTGCACCCCGGCCTGTGGGCAGGCTTCTTCCGTGAGGTCTTCACCCTGGGCCCCCACTCTTCGCCTGGCACGCCGCGGCCAGGGGAGGAGAGCAGTGCAGGCACCCAGGGAACAGGCGAGCAGGCAGGTGGGCAGGTTCCAGTAGGTGAGAGCACAGGGTACAGTGGGACCTGGGGACGCCCAGGCCACCCACCCCATCAGCGCTGCCACGTGAGGGTGGCCGGCAAAGGGCACTGGCATGCAAGCCCCACAAGGTCACCCCAGCACTCACATGCCAGCAGGCGACCAGCCTGAGGCTTGGCCTGAGGAGCCTGGGGGGGCGCCCGGCTCAGGTGTGCTGACATCCGAGGGGCCCCTCGCCCCGGCAGACGTGCGACGGAGGAGAGGCCAGAAAACGTCACCTCCAAGAGGCAGCAGGGCCATGGCAGACACGCGCCCCAGCTGCGTCCCGAGCCGGCCGGCCAGAGCAGGCTTCCCCAGGCTTCCAGGCCCGGCCCTGGGAGCACATGCAGGCCCAGGACTGGCCTCAAGACCTCTCTGCGCCCCAGGCTGTCCTCCCCACTCCCCAGGCCCCAGCCTCCACTGCCTGACCAGCCCCAGGCGCCCGTGCCATCCCCGCAGCACCACTCTGGCACGCGTCCTCACCCTGGCACGCGCCCTCGTCCCCAGCACAACGGCCTGCTCTCACTCAGGCGGGCGCCCCTGGGTGCGGGTGCACCATCGGCTACAAGTCGGCATCTGTGTATCCGTCTCCACCAAGACAAGCTCACAGATACTTTGAGATGTTCAAATCCTCACCCGGAAGTACCTTCCAGAATCCCTCCTTCCTCTTTCCCGCGCAGTCGCTGGGACACTTCCTCACGCCCACGCGGTCAGCCCCTCCATCCCGCACAGGGGTCGGGCAGGGGTGCCGGAAACTGCCATCGGTGGTCACTCTCATGCTGACCAGATGTGCTGAAGTCACCTCAGTCTAGGCAAAGTGACCTGCCCCCTTGGCGCGACGGTGCGTGGTCCCGGCCGGCCATTTCCTGGGGCGGCTGAGTTGGGGCTTTGCTCATCCCATGGCAGGCCCCAGAGCAACGTAGCCGGAGCCCAGGGATTGGGGCATGTGGGGTGCACCAGGCCCAGGGGTGGGAGGGCTGCCCAGGCAGGGGCAGGTCTGTGAGGCAGGGAAGGGGAAGCAGGAGTCCAGGGGGAGCCCTGGCGAGCTGTGGGGGCAGCCACCCCGCGGGCCCAGGCCGGGGTCTGGGGGCCAGGGTGTGTTGTGCTCGCTGGGGACGGGGCAGTCAGCAGAGGAAGCCCGGCCAGGAGCTTTCTCGTGGGGGTACTCCAGGGACTCGGCCGTTACAGGAGGGGTGGAATCTCTACCCGTAAGGGTAGAGGCGCCTCTCCAGACGGGCCTTCAGGAGGAGGTCTTCCGGGTCCATGGAAGGAAATTCTAAGACTCACACTTGAAGCCCCGCACGGAGCATCACTGGGTTCGGTATGAAAAAGGGAATGATTATAAAACTCCTGCGTTTCTTCGGAAGTTTCATAGATGACAGTTATTCATCAGAGCACAGTGTGGACAAAGTCTGGATCCAGCTCCAGCAGTGCAAACCCCGCCTCTGAACAGGGTGAGGGGGTGCCCCAATGATCTGTCTAGACCTGCTCTCAGAACCACTCCCAGACCCACAGGCCCTGGGCGTGGGCTCTGTGCGGGGGAGGGTCCAGTACCCCAGGCCTGCTGGTTACCTCAGATGTGCCTTCCCCAGAGTGCTGAGGGCCCTGGGGGTGAGCCTCAGGGGAGCCAGAGGCCTCTCTGCTCCCTCTCCCTGGGGGATTCTGCAGTTTGGACCCTTCCAGGCCCTTTGAGAGAGACTTCTTTTGTCATTTAAACCCCCTCTGGAATCAATCAAGTGAAGCATGGGCAGATCTTCCAAGGCCACCACATGGAGGTAGCATCATCACCAGCCCCCCGCCAAGTTATTAAGAGGAGAACCTCCTCCTCCCCAGGCTGGGGCCACCCTCCTCCGCAGGCTGGGGCCTCCCTCCTCCCCAGGCTGAGCACCCAGCAGGAGGAGACAGCTCAGAACAATTAGCCCGGGCAGGCAAGTCCCAGGGTACCGCCTTCCTTCCTTCCTTCCTCTGGGGCACAGTGTGTGCGGGGGCGATGGGTTTGCGGGTGATGGGTTTGCGTTTATTCAATGCAGGTCAGATGCCAGACCCCACCATACCACCCAGGCCAGCCCAAGGCCCAGGGCCCACCAGCTGTAGGCGGAGAGAGTGGAGGCTCCCGGGGAAGAGGGGGCGCCAGGGCGAGGAGGGGGTTCGCCAGGGCACAGAGGGGGGTGTGCCAGGACACAGAGGGGGTACCAGGGCACAGAGGGGGTGTGCCTGGGCGAAGAGGGGGTGCCAGGGCGCAGAGGGAGTGCTAGGGCACAGAGGGGGTGCCAGGGAGCAGAGGGGGCGTTAGACCAGGGTCAGAAGGGAGGTCTTGCCTCCAGGTCCTTCACCATCATGCAGGCTTTCGGGGCAACCGCAGGGTGATAGTAGGGTCCCGCTCATAGGGCCACCAAGGAATCGCGCACATAAACGTCGCTGCACATGGGTAGGGCAGGTCGGAGCCTGTCAGCTGAGTTGCGGGCCTAGCAGCCTGCTCACGGGTGGGGTGCACCCTGTGCCGGCCCCACGTCCACCTGGGGGAGCTGCTTTCCATTCATCAGGGTCTCCCCAGGAAAAGTGTGAAACTACCAGGACGTTTGATTCCCATGGCAGGGAAGCTGGGAACCCTACCCAGCAGCCCAATGAGCCACATCCCCAGCCCCCAGAGAGGGCCTGCGAGCCTGGGGCTGCCCAGTGACCGCCCGTGGGTGCCTCCCCCCCAACAGCCCCTGGCAGCGGCCACAGGCCCTGGCCTCGCCTGGAAAGAAAGTCAGAGCAGGGCCGTGCGCCCCGCGCCTGTAATGGTTAGGATTTCACCTTCAATTTCCAAAACAGTATTTTTTGATTTTGCTTTTTAAGGGTCCAGCTCTGATCACATTACTTCTTACAAACTTTGAAAATGGGCTTATTTCTAAGCAAAATAACTGAAGATAAACTTGTACTTTTTTTGAGTGCTTTGCCTCATGCTGATTTCCCTCTTGGAAAACCCTCTTCATAGGCCGCAGCCTCCGCACCAGCTGGCCGGTCGCTCTCCCTTTGTGTCCTGCAGCGGGGAGGGCTTCTCTCTGCACCCCCATGCTCGCCTGCTGGGTCCGGGAGGACCTGGGGTTCCCATTCTCGGTGCTCACTGAGGTGAGCAGGGGCTGTGTCCCGAGGGCCAGGCCGTGGTCCCCACAGGGAGAAGGTGGGGTGCAGGGCAGGGCCTGCGGGCAGGCAGGGTTTGGTGTCTGGGCAGCGCTGGCTGGTGTCCAATACCCAGGTGGGGCTGGCCCCACAGTCCGCGGGGACACGGGCTGTCCCTTAGGACAAGACCTGCAGTGCTGTCCTCTGAAGCCCTGCCGACCCTGGCAGCACGCCGGCCAGAGAGGCCTCTGAATAAAATGTGCACAGGAGACATTCTCGAATCATCGAATCACTTAAAAGAGCAAGGGAGCTGCTCTTGAGGTAAGACAGGTGTCGCCTCACTGCTGGGGTGAGGGACAGGCACCTGACAGCAGAGTGGGGGTGGCCAGAGGGGCGGGCGGGCGGTGCATGGCTCCAGGCGGGAGTGACACGCAGTGCACACCAGGCACCCACTATAGAGTGAACACACCTGACAGGTGTGCGTACCTGGGGCTCCTGGGTGCCCCTGTGGGCAGTGGGCAGGGGCAGGCTGAGGACCAGCTCAGGGTCGCCGGGGTCAGGGTCCCCTCCCACTCCCCAGGAGTGGCTTGCTTCCCTCTGAATCCTGCAGAGGTCAGCAGGGAGGTGCCCTATGTATAGCGCCTATGCACTTGGACTACGCTGACTACACTCACTAGCCCTGACTGTGCTCCCAGCCCTTGCGCTACCTCTGCTGACAACTGACTCTCCTACGATATTAACAAATGTACTATTAATCTAGTATTAATAGTACTCAAAAAGTATTCACTAACCTCACTAAATACTAGCAATGCTAACTTAACTCTACCAACAATACTAACAGAGCAATATGATGAAGGGATAAACATGGTAACTCAAACTAGAGCATAAACTAACTGAAGTATAAACATTTGGAGAATAAATCAATCAGCTAATTCTGTTACACTTTATTCATTTATCCACTCTTAATCAACTTGCTTCAGTGTACTTCTGCTACACTGTCTAGTCCACAAATCACTACACAATAGAATGAAACTTAAATACATGAAGGGAAACTCCATTGTGGAAGTTTGTGGATGGCTCACAGCTATTCCATGCAAACACAGTTTGGGGAACCTCACCTCAGGAAACAGGTCTTGGGCCCAAATCTCTACAAGGGGGGTGCCACAAAATGCCCCCGGTGGGGCAGAGAAGTGTGCATGCATGAGTCACAAGTCCATTGTCCTCCTTGGAACCCAGGTCCCAGGTCAGGTATATAGGCTTATGACACAGGACTCGGGCCCTGTTCCAAAATGTGCTAGGGATCAAACCCAAGGCAATCCAACCCTGCATTTCCATTACACTGTGAGTGCTCCTGCATCGGGAAATCATCTCTTTTCGCCACCACAGAGGACACTTGATTTTCCTAGGGCTACAAGACTCAAGGAGTGATTTATTACTATCTCATCTATTTCTTTCTCTCCCAAAGTTCCCTTTTGGAATGGCATTAAAATTAGCCAAATCAGACTGGAAAGGAAAGGAAAACAATGACATAACTGCAGGGAACATAATTTGAGGAACATTTTCCAGGACATAATTTGAGGAAATTCAAGGATTTTCTATATTATTGATGCAGATATTGGCTACATAGATCAACGGAGGAGTAAACATTTTCTTACCCATGACCTAGCTGTGGTATAAACAGAATTAGAAATTTCCTCCATATCTGAGGATTGGAAAGCTGATAGTATACCAGAGACTATGATTCAACTAAGAGGCCCACATAGTAAGACCTCCGTAATGGATCATGGCTTTTAGCAGTTATGTAAGCAAAATACCCAAAAGCAATAATTAATATATATGTGTGTGTGTGTGTGTGTGTTACACTACTTTATAACACTGTATAAATCTTTGGAGTACAGCTTCACATCTATTAAAATGTGTAATTCCACACCACACACACTAACAGAGTTCTAATGAGCCTCTACTAACAGGCTTCTCCTCTCACACCCACCCTCTCCAGGGGCAGCTCCTCCTGCCTGCTGGTGTCTGCGCAAGCATCATCTTCTTTCCTTGTGTGTGTGTGTGTGTGCCCACACGCTACTGAAAGGAGGACTCTGGTGACGCTTTTCTTAGAGGTAACCCAAGAACCCTCATCTGTGACCCCAACACCTCTCCCAAACATCACTCCTCACCAGTGTCAATGTTATAAAAACAAGGAAAATCTGAGAAACTGTCATCCAGGCGAACTGGATGGGATTATGGAGCATAAAATGGACAGTAGCAAAGATGGCATTTAGTAATTATGTCAACATAGCTGCATTAGTTGTAAAAAAATAAAAGTATTCATGTAGGATGTTAACAACATGGAAATGGTGTGGGATAAACAAGACCTGTACTGCCTTTGCAACTTTTCTATAAATCTGATAGTATTCTTTAAATGTTATTTTTTAAGATCAATTTATTTTTTTATAAAGATTTATTTATGCATACAAGAACTGGGGTGCAGGCCAGAAATGTGGAGGTGAGAGGATTCACCAGAGATAGGGTGGGGAGCTGAACAGGCAGATGTACTGAAATGCACTGCTGAGGGGAGGAGCGGGCGAGACAGGAGAGGTCTGACGTGCCATATGGGCAGCTCCCTGGCTGGGGATCAAACTCACGCCTTAGTGGCTGCGGAGAGCTTCATAGTGCTATGTCTTAGCTCCTTGAGCCACCAGGGAGGCCCTAAATATTATTTTTTTAAAAATGCCCTCAATATTGAATAGGTTGTAGAAGAAAAAAATTTTCTCTTTTCCGATTCTCCCAGGTATCACTGTCCAGGGACTGGAGAGAGGAGTTCTGGGGAGAAAAGACGGAAACCTCACACACAGGGCAGGCTCCGGAGTCTCCTCTCTTCTGAGCCCTGCTGCTCTGACTCCTCACAGAGCATCTCACCCCAGGACGCCGCCCTCCAGCACCCCCAACTCTGCCCACCTCAGCCCCCCGCCCCGACCTGGCTGCTCCACCAGAATCCGGAGCAGCGCGGCAGCGCCCCCGTGTGGCCACAGGGCTGAGCACAGGAGCCCAGAGCCGCCCTTTCTCCTGCTCAGCCAGGCCCTCCCCAGGCTCCCTGGGCCCCCAGCGGCAGGACAGGGATCTGCACACAAGGGGGCGCCCAAGTCTGCGTCAGTTTCAGTGTCCTTATTTTTAGTCTGCAGTGGTCTCCAGGACATAATTGGTTCCTAGGTTCTGGGCAAATCCCCAAATATATAGATTGCCTCAGTCTCTTTATATGAAAACTTAGATTCCAGGGTCCCTGTCATTTGTTTCTGCCTCTGCTTCCAAGGACGAAAGCCCCTCTTCCTGGGAATCACCTTACATTCTCCATCCTTTGGAGGAGGGGAGGGGCCTAGGAGAGCCCCCAGGGCACTGGCTAGGAAGATGGGGAAGCTCCTGGAAAATAGAGCAGAGGATGGAAATGGGGACTTTAGGGGACAGAGGTGGAAAGGGGTGCAGGGGGAGCCAGAGAGGACCGGGCAGGGAAGGGGCCACACGGGGGACACTGAGGGGGAAGGTCTGTGTGGGTGACATAGGCTCTCACTGGGGAGCTGGAGCGTCTGTCTCCCCTGGGGGATGCAGCAGTGCTGGCCTGTAACTGCCCAGGGAACTGCGCACATCTGGGGCCTTGCCTGTCCTTGCAGGGCAGGTGTCACCCACACATATGCACATGCTGGTGACAGAGAGGACTGTAACAGGGGGGCCCCCAAGGGAGGATCTGGGTTCGTGCCCCACCCAAGAAGGGTGGAGCTGAGCAGGGAGAGGAAGCTTGAGAGGAGGCTGAAGAGGGAGGAAGCAGGATGGAACCAGAAGGAGACCTGGGGGAGGCGCATGGGGCAGAGACACGTGAAGAAGCTGAACTTGCTTCTTGGCCTTGGACTGGGTGACACAGACATGGGTGAGAAATCCATGGGAGGTGACAATGGCAGCTTCTATCTTGATTTTGCTCTTTTCCTTCCAGACTTGACAGCCCTGTCCCCCCTTTTCTATGGGTCCCGCCAGGAGGTGCTTTAGACTGTGACAGGCTTTCAGGCCCTGCTTGGGCCAACCCTGTTTGGCTGAACATTTACCCACAAGGGATGGTGACTTTGGTGCTTGATTTGGAAACTTTATTCTTTCATTTGTCTTTGTTGCACACTAACTGTATTAAAAATCCTTTCCATGAAAGGTCTTCCATGTTTTGTCTTGATGCTGGAGATGGCAGGGAGATGGGGGAGATAATAGTTAAGGGGAGTCCCCTTCCTCATCCGGAACATCCCCGTTCAGTTCCCCAATGCTGGGGTGTCTGGGAGATTCAGGGAGCCAAGAGGAGGGCAGAGCAAGGCCTGTGCCTCCCTGGAGGACCAGCCCTTGGGACTGATTCTGGGGCTCCAGGGCCCCACTCCCTACAGGTGGGTCAGAGTCAACCCTGCTCACAGCCCCAGGCTGCTGACAGTCCCTCTGTGCCGTGATCCTGCAGACACCGCTCTGAGGATAATGTGAAAAAAAAATGAACAGCAACATTAAATGGAATCTTAAAACACTAGGAATAATTTTTTTAAATCAGGTTTATTTTGAAGGACACTTCAGGGGATGTGGAATCCTTGTCTGACAGCTCATTGCTATCAGGACCTTGACTGTCACGTGACTTATTCAGTCTCCACTATTTCTTGTAAGAAAACAGACACTGATCACTTTATTGCCTTAAATTTTTTAATAGTTTGTACCAATCACTTCATCCTTTGCACATTAAACAAAGATCTGGCAATTCGCACAGTCTCTGAGGGGGAGGCAGCAGGAGGGTCCGTGCTCAGGGGCTCCTGCTCTGGGTCTCAGGAGGCTGCGATGGGGATGAGATGTTGGTGGATCTGAAGGGCTGTGATCAGTGTGGAAGGATCTTCCCTTCCCCAGCCCTGGGCAGCCAGAGCCCACTCTCTGCCTCTGGGGACAGGCCTGGGAACTTCTCTCTAAATACACCCCAGGTGACTCTGATGGCGCAGACTTGCAGTCAGGCATTTGGGGTCCCCAAGCCCAATGCATGCTGTTGCCCAGGAACATACTCCACAGGGTGCTGGGGTCACAGAGAACCACGTGACCCCGCCCTGGAGGTCCTGCAGCCTGGGGTGTGTGAGGAGACAAGGGCTGCAGTAGTTGCCTCGGAGGGGGCCAACACAGAGCCAGGGAGGTTCCTTCCTCAGCTGGAAGGGGACATGGGAGTTGGGTCTCAAAAGCCAGAGGTGGGCACAGGAACAGAAGTGGCTCAGGGTGCTGACTGAAGGCCGGCTACATACCTCAGCAGTTACTTTCTCTGTGTCACCTCGGGGATTCTTCTCCAGCACTCTGTGAATTGGGAATTGATACTACCCTGACACCCCTCCCCCACATTCCCCTTCAGAAACAAGGACATGGAGCCTGAGGGGTTATGGCAGTGTCCAGGTCTGAACCCCAGCTGCCTGGTTAATGTCTGGGCCTCTCGCCTGACACCATCCTGCAATCTGACCGGGGAACCTATGAGGCAGGTTCCCTGGAGCCCTCACCACCCTCTCCAGATACCACACATTTCTGGGCTGGATTTGACTAAAGACAAAAGGGCAGTAGTAAGTCATCATGTCATCATCCTTTATGCAAATGAATTGAACTCACCAAAGAGAAAGACACAGAGTGACTGGTTGTACCAAAAAATAAAACCCAACTTTATGCTGTCTCCAGGAGACTGGATCAAAACAGTTCTTGGGAAAAACACAAGAAAATGGGGCACCCCCAAATTTGCAGGGGCTGCCATATAAGATAAAATAAGCTTCCAGAAAAAAAGGTAACAAGAGACAGAGATGAACATCATACGATTAAGGAATCCTACATCAGGAAGACATAACACTCATCAATACACATGCACCAAGCAAAGGAGCAGCAAAATACATAAGGCAACTATTAACACATCTGAAAACAGATATTGGCAGCAACACAACAGTGGTAAAGAAATTCAACACTCCACTTTCATCAAGGACACATCACCCTACAGAACTCCGGGAAACTATAACTTTAAGTGAGAAATTAGACCATCTGGGCTGAATATTTATACTCCAAAAAGCTAAATAATATTCTTGTCAGGTGCACCTGGAATAGCCTCCAGAATACATCACTTGTTGGGTCATCTAACAAGTGTCATAAATTCATGATGACTGAAATCATACAAGTATCTCTCTGATCACAATGGTATCAAACTCAAATCAACCATAAAAAGAAACCAGGGGGAAAAATAACATGTGAAGATTGAACGACACTCTACCAAATCACTCTTGGGTTAAGAAGGAAAGCAACCAAGAAATTTTAAAATACCTTGAGACAAATGACACAGCACAAGCAGCACTAAGAGGGCAGTACAGAGCAATACAGGCCACACCTAGAGTCAAGACAGAGCTCAGGTAAAGAATCTAAACAGCTAGAAAGAACAAATGAAACCAAGAGACAGTAGAAGGAAAAAAATATTAAAGCAGAAATAAATAACAAAGAAATCAAAGAGAGACAAAAAAATCAATGAAACCAAAATATGGTTCTTTGAAAAAAATAAACAAAACAGACAAATATTTTACTACACTTTCAAGGAGGAAAAAAGGAAAAAAAAACTAATAGAATAAGAAACAAAAGGGGAGAAGTTACAACAGACACATTAGGATACAAAAGATCATAATACCAAATATCTATATGTCATAATTCCAAATACCTATATGTCAATAAATTGAATGACCTCAAATAACCTGGAAGAAAGTGACAAATTCTTAGAAGTATACAAACCTTCTGAGACTGAGTCAGGAAGATTCAGAACAAAGCAACTACAAGCAAAGACACTAAAACATGAATCAAAAGTTTCCTGAAAAACAAAGTCCAGGACCAGACATTTTCAGTGACTTCTACAAACTCTTTAAAGATGAACTAACACCTGACTTCTCAACTCTTCAAAAACACAGAGGAAGAGGGAATGCTGCCATCACATCTCATGAGCCCAACATTCCCTTGATACCAAAAGCAGAGAAGGACATCACACAAAAAGAAAGCTACAGACTAATCCCTGATGAACATAGATGCAAACATCCTCAACAAGACCTTAGCAAACCAAATTCAATCACACATGAAAAAGGATCACACACCATGACAGAGTGAGTTTTATCTCAGCAACACAAGGATGGGTCAACATTTGAAAAAATCAATTAGATTTCTGCTCACACCAGTAAAAATGTCTATTATCAAAAGTCAAGAAATAAATTCTGTGAGGAACAAGGGTTAAAGGACCCTTTGCACTAATGGTTGGATGTAATTGGTACAGCCATTTGGAAAAACAATACGGTGGTTCTCAAGAAAATAAAAAAGAATTGCAATATGATGCAGGATTTCCACCTCTGGATATTGACCTGATGAATAAGAAAACACTTATTCAAAACGAGACAGGGCCCCTATTTTCATTGCAGTGCTATTTACAATAGCCAAAATAGGGAACAACCCAAGTTCTAAAGAACAGATGAAAGGATTAACAAAATGTGATTTACATACATCATACACACACATAATGGAATAGTACTCAGATACTGCAAAAAGAAGAAATCTCGCCATTTTCAACAATGTGGATAGAATTTCAGGGAATTATGCTATGTCAAATTGAGAAAGACAGAAAACATAGGATTGTACTTATTTGTGGACTATGAAGGGAAAAAAGCAATCAACAACCACAACAAAATGGCAGTGACCAGAGGAGACGGAGGGTAGAGGGAATATCTTGGTGAAGGATTGTGATTGGACTTTTGCTAATGGGTATGTGTGAAATATACAGTTGCCTGATGAGAAGCTCTACACCTCACATCTATGCAGTGTGTAAATTAATGTTACCTCAATTAAAAAAAGAAGAGGAGGGCCTCCCCGGTGGCGCAGCAGTTGAGCGCTGGGTTGCCAAGCTGCCCACAGCCTCTGCAGCACTGATTTGATCCCCGGCTGCTCCCCGGCCACCGGAGGAGGGTCCCACATGGCACGCAGACCTCTCCTGCTGCCCCCTGCTCCCCTCAGCTGTGTACTTCGTCAGTCTGCCTGCTCTGCTCCCCGCTCTGGCTCTCACCCTCCCGTGCTTTTGACTGTACCCAGTGCTTGTATAAATAAATAAATAAATCTTTAAAAAAAAAAGAGAGAGAGAGAAGAAGAAGAAGAAGAAAAAGCTTCACCCAGCCTGCTCCCCAGTCAGGGCCCTTCACCTGATGATGAGGCCTAGGAAGACAGGACAGGACTGTGCTGTTCTTGGGAGCCCCCTGCACCTCCAAAGAGCCACTTCTCACCCAGCTTGACCTGAGCCCCTCCTCTCTCACCTGGAGACACACAGACTAGTCTCTCCTGCCACCTGGGAGCTGAACCAGGCCCTGGTCTGTTCATAGCCTGGCAGGGGCGCCCCAACCCCACAGTCACCCCCATCCTCACAAGGTGGCCCCTTCCCAGGCCTATGACACCCACTCCTGTGTCCCTCCCTTTCCCTCTGCTCTAGCTGATCCTCATCCCCTCTGCCCTTGCACCCCGGGCACCAGCCAGCCCCCCACAGGATGTTACTTCCATGGGAACCTCACTCCCGAACATCCCCTTCCCAGGGCTTTGCTTCCATCCCACCTTCTGCACTGACCCCCTTGATGGACACAGCTGCCCCCATACCCCCCTTTCTTGCTGCCCCACCTGCTCCCTGCCTGTCCCTCCCCTCAGCCCCTCTACAGGATGGGGTGGGTTTCTTGTCTTTATTATTCACTGTCTCCTGCATGAAAGCAGCTCTCTGAAGTTAGGAATGTCTCTGTTTTGTACACAGCACCAAGCACATAACATACAAATATTGGTGGAGTTAAATGAATTAGTAACTGACAAGTGTTTCTTTTCTTTTTAATTTTTAATTTTTTTTATTTTTTACAACATTGTTCATTTTTAAAAAAAAATATTTGCTCCCCCACCCTCAGGTGTAGTCCCCATAGAATTTCCTTCACCGATGTATCCGTGCACCATCACCACAGTCCCCTGTGCTCCTCCCTCCCTCCCTCTGATCCCTCTCCCTCCTCCTCCCCTGTAGGATGTCTCTCATTTATAATTGTCTGTTTTTGCTTTATTGTTTCGTACTGTTATTATTGTTATTGTTTCTTCAGAGAAGTCTGAAGTTAACCTGATTGGTTTTCCCTTATAAGGTGTCTGTTTCTTCCCCCTAAGTTAACTGACAAGTGTTTGATACAAATAAATCAAAAGTAAAAAATGAGGGGATAGGTATGTTCACATTTTTGATAGTTCACTTTTTGAAACATCATAACCCCTGACTGAGCAATGGTCATCCCTCCCCCTCTTGTTGCAGCTCAGAGACTGCTCTTAACTGTGTCATCACAATAGTTTTTGGAGAGCACCCCCATCTTTTATATCTATCTATCTATCTATCTATCTATCTATCTATCTATCTACCACATCATTCTACATTTTTTTGGAATGTATGCTTTCTCCTCTTGTAACGGGGTAGTGCCCACGAAAAGGGGAAGTTCCAGGTTCCCTGCCCCACCCAAGGTAGGGTGGAGCTGAGCAGGGAGGAGCAGAAGCTGGAGGAGGAAACTGGAGAAGGAAGGAAGCAGGACAGAGAGCCAGAAGGAGACCTGGAAGAGGCACATGGAGCAGAGAGAACTGTGAAAAAACTGTGCTTGCCTTTTGGTCGTGGACTGGTTGAAACAGATGTGGGTGAGACTCATGGGGAGGTGACAGTGGTATTTTTTGTCTTGATTTTGATTTTGCTCTTTTCCTTCCAGACTTGTTTGGTTGTTTCTGATCCTTTTCTGTGGGTCCCCACCAGAAGGTGCCTTAGACTTGGGGCAGGCTTTCAGGACTTGCTCGAGGCCAATCCTGTTTGGATGAACTTTTACCCACGAGGGGACGGGTAGCTTTAGGTGCTTGATTGAGAAATTATAGTCTTTGTCTTTTCTGTATTGTTTACTAATTGTATTAAAGCTCCTTTCCATTAAAGTCTTATATGTTTTGTGTTGATGAGGCAGATGGCAGAACCTATTTAGAGCAGGCAGGTTTGGGGGTTCTGGGGTGCCCCTCTCCCTGCCCTGTAACACTCTCAGGTGTAGTCCCCTTAAAATTCCCACCACCAGTTCACCCACGCACCATCAGCATTGTCCTTTGTGTTCTTCCCTCTTCTGTTTCGATCCCTCTCCCTCCCCTGGGAAGTACCCCAATTTTTCTAGAGCCAGGGTCCCCCCACACAGCCATCATTCCTGAAGGAAGAGCTCCAGACCCCAGGGCCCTACCTACTCGAAAACTATTTTGCCAGGCTAGAAAGGAACAAAGGGCACTCCAAGGACAGGTGGGTACAGGTTTCATTATTATCACACTAGTGGACACCAGACAGGAGAGTCTCCCCCTAAGATCTGGGCCACCAACATACACAAAGATTTCCATTTATACTCAGGAATTTCAGCATTCATTACGCTGATAAATTTGACAGATTTCATTTTTTTTGTAGTGCACAGGCCATTTGGTAGAGCACAGGGCTGTTTAGACAAAGGCGGGGGGGGGTGGTGGTTAGACAAGGATCTGTGCTATGGGAGGGGGAAGGAGCCAGCCACTTGACTCCTTTCTTTTGGAATGAGGCCCAGTTAAGATAGAGACCAGGGCCTCCCTGGTGGCTCAGGCGGTTGAGCGCAGCGCTGTGAAGTTGTCCGCAGACACTACAGTGCCGCTTTGATCCCCGCCAGCCTTGGAGC
>NW_028167939.1:0-89441 GCF_964194135.1 Talpa europaea
TAGTAAAAACCTTAGTTCAGCTTTAGTTTTCCTTAGAACTGGAATTTTAAGTCCACTGCAGAGTTGCCACTGTAACAATTTTATATACCAAGTTTTCTTAGGCAAGCACTAGATAGATTGACAAAAGCAAGAAAAAATTAGACACTTAACACATTAACATTTTTCAGTAACTTGTCCATATGGTTTTAGATGTTACCTTGAATTCTGTAAAGAAATATAGTCATTGACTGGGAGAATATATTGTTGATTCCAAGGGGAAAAGACAAGTAGATTAGTCTTCCTGGAACAAGATCTTATCAAGAGATAGAAGCCTACAAGTAAGATTTGTTTGTTTGCATAGGCCAGGTTAATTATCATTCCCTTTATAGAGCATGAGTAAACACATTTAAACAATGTAAAGTATTAATACCCAACATTAAAACCTTAAGGCATGTATGCTTTTTAAACCTTTACATTTTGAATTAGTTTTTTTTTTACCACAACTTTAGATCGCGATCTCAAAAATTAGGATTTTTTTTTAATAGGCGCCATTTAAAATTAATCCTCCGAAACAAAAAAAAAATCAAATATTTGGGAATAAATCTAACAAAAGAGGTAAAGGACCTATACAAAGAAAACTATAAAACACTGTTAAAAGAAATAGAAGACACAAAGTAATGGAGAGACATCCCCTGCTCGTGGATTGGAAGAATAAACATTATTAAAATGGCCATCCTTCCAAAAGCAATATACAGATTCAATGCTATTCCAATCAAAATTTCAATGTCATTCTTCAAAGAAATAGAACAATTATTGATGAAATTCATATGGAATCACAAAAAACCCCGAATAGCCAAAGCTCTCCTGAAAAAAAAAGAAGGGAATGGAGGCGTTACACTCCCAGACTTCAAACTATACTACAAAGCCATAATCATCAAAACTGCATGGTATTGGAACAAGAACAGACATACAGACCAATGGAATCGAATAGAAAATCCAGAAATAAACCCACAGATTTATGGTCAACTAATCTTTGACAAAGGAGCAAAGAATATGCATTGGAGCAAAGAAAGTTGGTTCAATAAATGGTGCTGGAAAACTGGGTCGCTACATGCAAAAGAATGAAGCTTGACCACTACCTCACACCATACACAAAAATCAACTCGAAATGGATTAAAGAACTAGACATAAGACCTGAAACCATAAAATATATAGAAGGAAATATAGGCGAAACACTACGTGATTTGCACATCAAAGACATCTTTACAGACACATCACCCAAAGCAGTGATAGTGAAGGCAAAGATAAACAGCTGGGACTACATCAAATTAAAGAGCTTCTGCACAGCAAAAGAGACAATAACAAAAACAAAGAGGAAACCCCACCAACTGGGAGAACATTTTTGCACCCAACACTAATGATAAAGGACTGATCACAAAAATCTGCAAAGAGCTGATGAGACTCAACAACAACAAAGAAAATAATCCAGTCAAAAAATGGGCAGAAGAGCTAAAAAGAAACTTCTCTGAAGAGGAAATGCAAATGGCCAACAGGCATATGAAAAAATGTTCAACATCACTTGCCATCAGGGAAATGCAAATCAAAACTACCATGAGATACCATCTCACACCAGTGAGAATGGCACATATTAAAAAAACTAGCAACAACAAATGCTGGCGAGGGTGTGGAGAAAAAGGAACTCTTCTGCACTGTTGGTGGGAGTGCAAACTGGTCCAACCACTGTGGAGAGCTGTGTGGAGATTTCTGGACCTACTAAACATAGAGCTTCCATATGATCCAGCAATTCCACTCCTAGGTATTTACCCAAAGGACACAGAAACATCAATTCCAAAGAACACCTGCACCCCTATGTTTATAGCAGCACTGTTTACAATAGCTAAGCTTTGGAAACAACCCAAATGCCCAAAAATAGATGACTGGATCAAGAAGATGTGGTACATATATACCATGGAATATTACTCAGCATTCAAAAAAGATAAACACATGCAATTTGCAGCAACATGGATGGCGCTGGAAGGGATCATGCTCAGCGAAATAAGCCAAAAAGAAAAAGAAAAATACCGGATGGTCTCACTCATAGCAGGAATCTAGAAAACTTAAATAAGGGACCAGGAAAATGAATAACTATAAGAAAGTGAAAATCAAAATCAACAAAAAACTATGAACCAGAGACACTTTTAGGGGGGCAGGGGCGGGAGGGGAGGGATTGGGGTCAGAATGGGGGGGCTGCAATTGTATGGGGAATATAACAATAAAATTTATAAAAAAAAATAAAATAAAATTAATCCTCCGTAGGCAAAAAACAAGAACAAAGAGATCTCTTGATTTTCATTTAAAACTTTTGGCCATGTGCATTAATTTTTAAGAAACAGTTATTTTTACCAATATTTGCAAAGACACTGAGAAACTTCGATTTAGTAAATTCCCCTTCTTTAGTAACAATTTTTTTGACATATTCATTTAATCAAGTTTTTAATATCCTTTTTATATCAAGCAGGTTTTTAATGACATAGAAGTTAGAATTCTTACATAGAACAAGTACCCAATTTTAACCCTTACTTAAAACCGAGGGTCCAACCAAAACCACAACAATTTTAAAGTTAAGCAGTTTGTACTCACTTTCTTAGACAAGAAAAACATTTTTAAGTTTGTATTTTTAAGTATTATCAATTGGCTTTACATTGTTTTAGTTTTGTTACACTGAGACTGTTATAGGACAGGGAGAGGGGCAGCCCAAACCCCGCAAACCTGCCTATTCTACATGGGTTCTGCCAGCGGCCGCATCAACACAAAACATAGGAGACTTGAATGGGAAGGAACTTTAATAAAACTAGGAAACAATACAGGTAAGGCAAAGAGTCTAGTTTCTAAATGAAGCATCCAGAGTTACCCATCCCCTCGTGGGTAAAAGTCCATCCAAATGGCATCGGCCCAGAACAAGGCCCCAAAGCCTGCTACAAGTCTAAAGCATCTTCCAGTGGGGACCCACAGAAAAGGGTCACAAACAACTGGACAAGCCCGGAAGGAAAAGAGCAAAATCAACATCAAGATAAAAGCTGCCATGGTCACCTCCCCCACGGGTCTCACCCACATCTGTGTCACCCAGTCCACGACCAAAAGGAAAGCGCAGTTTCTTCACGTGTCTCTAGGCTCCATGCGCCTCCTCCAGGTCTCCTGGCTCCATCCTGCTTCCTTCCTTCCTCAGTCTCTTCTCCAGCTTCTGCTCTTCCTGCTCAGCTCCACCCTCCCTTGGGTGGGGCAGGGAACCTCCCCCTTTCCTGGGGACCACCCTGTTACAAGACCAAGCACATTTAAAGACAAAAGACATTTTTCTTTTTAGAACCATGTATGGGGAGGACAGGAGAAGAGGAAGAATAAGATTTTTCCTGTACAGTTTGCCTGTTTTTTTTTTTTAACTCTTATCAGAAATTAATTAGTCTTAATAAGAAACTAAACTTTTACAGGTCCAATAAGCAGTTTAGAAATTGTCACTTAACCAAAAATCACCTTTTATGGCTCGTTAGCAAGTCCAAAGTAACTCATCAGTTTTTACCTTTAACATTTTAGACTTTAAAATCAGAAAAACACAGGGACATAGAACTTTTTCCCTAGCATGAATCAAAACAGTTTTTTTTTTAAGGTGGACAAAGGGAGAGTCTTGTTCCCCCACAACTGGAAGGCAGCAGAGACATACCAATAATCTCAACACTGGAAAAATAATCCAGGCAGCTGCTTGTTGAGAGCAAAGGTAGTGATTTTACCAGCCAGCTGTAGTGGACCCCTTTAATTATTAGTCCCCAGCATTTTGCCTTTTTGTCTTGACCATGACCAAGGAGGGTTAGCTGGAGATGATGAAATTTAGGGCCAAATTGGGCTAGTTTTTTTTTTAAGAATGTGGCTTAAGGGCATGTCCCATGGAATTGAGATAGAGTATTTTATGGTCTCTGTAGCAATAAAAGAAAGGTACCCGCAATGGCAGCACAGAGACAAAGCAGGGACATTTCTACAGTTAAGTCAGAGGTCGTCCCATCCGACCAGGACCATATATCATGGTCTCTCGACTGGCTCTCAACTCTAGGAGGCCAGGAGAGTTGTCGAGACTTGGGTTTAAGTGACTGACTAAGAGAAGCAACAGGTGAGATAGGAGACAATTACTCCTGAAAATCGGTCTCAATTCCAAGATGCAGGAGAGACACGTGCCTCTTTTGCATGGCTGACGAGGAGGCTCCCATCTGCAAAAAAGGAATGAAAGCAGGTATCCAACATCTGCTTCTTTCCCCAAAGGCGGAGAAAACCTATAGACAGGTCAAATTATGGATTTAGGGTCAAATTGAACCCAATTCTCAATCCACTTCTCCCTTGCCTTTTTACCGGAGGCGTCCCTCCATTTAAACCCGGAGCTCTAACTGTGAGTGATCAACAGTTTCCTCGCATAAAAGTCCACTGGAGTTAACCACTCCTTGCCAGTGTGGCCGATGTATCTCTGCCTGTCTCCCACCGAACAGACAGGTGTGGGGTACCGGACTTGGTGGGACCCTACCGGCGTCCCCTAACCAGTCTCTGTGCAAAGGGCATCTATTCCAAGCTTCTAGCGAGCTTATAGTAAGTCATTCTCCTCATCTGATGAAAGAGACCCTGAAAACACCTGAACAGTAGAGACTTAACACAAGCCACAGACCAAGTCTTACGAATTAACTTTTAATGATGTCCATTTGTCAGACAACAAAACGGATTCCTTTTTTCTTAAGCCATAGCCCTTAAAGCGGCAGTAGCCCAGAACCTGATATTTACTTGTCTTAAACTCCCTTTTGAAAAACTGCCATGAAACAAATTGATAATACCAAAAGTATAATTAATTAGCTGGACCTAGGATTTGAGGCAAAACTGTACATACATTCCTGTCATAACATGAAACTCAGCCTCTCCGCCTGTGTCAACCAGCAGGATTAAAACCGACACCAGGGAAAAGGCTCCCAGAGGTGCCCCAAGATTCTTATAAGACCATTTTGTACCTTATAAGTTTCCTTGATAGAAGTTGAAAGAAGTTCGTCCTATAGGGGAGGGATCAAGAAGGTGAAAGTCCCTTTTTTTTTTTTTTTTTTTGTTTGGCCTCCGTGACTCTCGCCTAGGTGCCGTCCTAGCAGAACGCCTTGTCTGAGCCATCGGATCTCCTGGATGTCCGGGGTTCCAAGGGTCACAGCTTGGTCGTTCTGAGCACCCTCGGAGTCCAAGGATGATAGAGGAAAGTAGGAATCAGTCACAAGAAAGTCCCGACATTCCCACTCAGCGAGTGGGGGATCAGGAAGCCTTGCCAGCTGAGAAACCTGTCACCCGAGACTTTAAGAATGGCGGCCTCACGCTAGTCGCTTTTACCGGGCCGATGGGTGCCCATTAATTTTTTGCAATCAAATCAAGGACAGAGAAAAAGCTTGTGAAATGTCTACTGCCTGTCTGCAGCCCACAGGTAATCGAGAAGTAAATCAGTTGCATTGCAAGAGAAGGAAGAATGGAAAGGGAGAGAGAGAGCAAAGAAAGAAAAGAGGAGCCATCAAACAATCCTAGCAGGGATCTGAGGCCAAGGTAGGGTTTTGTGTTGGATCCTGTGTGGTGCTTAGTGAGGGATGACTTTCCCAATTGTCACATTGGGACCATTCATCCTCCACTGGGTATCGGCAGCTCCCCCTCTGCTGAAGGCAAGGGAGGATGGCCCGAGCTGCTGGGAGATCAGCCCCTTATGTGCAGCTCCCGGACGGCCTCTACATGACGTGTGCCTAGCTCTTCAGAGACCGGAGTCCCTCATACGACGACAACCAGACTTTTATTCTTTGACTGGCAGATGGGCTACTCCCCTTACCTGGTCTGGACACCAGTTTATCCTTTCACAGGAGTCTTTAAGGCAGTCGCCCTTTGGCATTTACTGACTGTCCTGTGCCCTTTTTATGGCCTCTTTGATGACTCCAAGAAAAAGAAGATGTTTAGCAAAAAGAGTTTAGGACAAGATGAAGACAGAAACAATTTGTGCCTCTCGGCTCACTTACCTTAAATCTTGTGAGATCCCGGACGAGCCCCCAAAATGATGCCGGAAATTTCAGGCCTAGTCTCCCAGCCAGGAACGGATCCCAGGCTGCAGGGCAGCGCTGAGCCCCAGCTGCTAGACCCCCATGGGTTGGTGTCTCACGAAGCCGCAGCAGGAACTTCGCAGACGCTCAGGCAAACAAGCAAGAAGAGGCAGGTTTGTTTTGAGAAAGAAAAAGTTTATTGAGGAGATAAAGAGCAGAAATAAAGTGGGAGTCCCAGGCCAGGGAACCAGGCCTGGGAGGGGCAAGGAAGCCAAAGTAGAGTCGTGTCTTAGGGAATATAGACCTTTTCCCCCTGATTATTCTAAAGCTGCCCCAGTCTCTTTGTGATTGGTCAGTTCTCGGCTGTCTCACTCAATTTCCTACTGAGTGGGGATCTTCACATTCCTTATCTAACAGCTTTCTCTTTCCCCATTAGTTGCACCTTTAAATGTATGGCCCCGTCCTCTGGATGGGCATCCCTGCATTGAAGTTAAACAGCTGCCCTTCTAATGTGTCCATAAATTAAACCACTCTCCATTTCTCCAGTCTCCACCTCCCTTTATCACCTGAAGGAAACCAGGACCATCGTTAACAGTATTAATATTATTCGTCGTCCTGGGCTGTTTATTTTTCTAATGGAATTGGTTATATTTCTTTGGTTGTCCTTATCTCTGAAGCCTCCCTAAATTCTTCAGAGGTCCCCTCCTGCACTGTCCCTAAAACTGCCTAGTAACCCTAGCTTGCCCTGTCTCAGATGCAGAACAAATTTCCATTGGGGACAGCTCAGTAGCATTGCAGTAAAATTCATCCTAAGACAAGGCTGAGTGTGCTGTGTGGGGGCTGGCCACCTGCGCCCAGCCCGGGACTCTGCCCTTTCTTCCCCCGCCACAGTGGAGGATCAGGTACGACCAACACTAGGGAACCCCGTGCCAGGAGTGGGATTCCATTGGGCTCCTGCACCTGGCCCACACGGAGCTGGGGAGCGCTTGAGAATCCGATTCCTGCTGGGCGGGAGAAGGAACTTTCCGGGGTCATGTCCAAGGTGCTGAGGGTGAGGAGCACTGGGTTTGGGAGGCTCTGGCGGGCTGGGCCTCCCCTGGGACACGCAGGATGCTGGGTGTTCATGTGCTCTGTCACCTCGGCCTGGACGAACGGATATGGGAGTCGGTGTCTAGAAGACAAGCAGGACCCTCTGGGCCTTCCTGTTCTTCCCCTTGGTGGCTCTGGTTCTCCCTCCCATGCCAGGGCCTCTGCCCACGAGGGCTGGCCCTTGAGAAGCATGTGCCCAGGCTGAAAGCTGCGGCTGGCCAGTGTCCTGCTGGGCAGGACCTGCGCTGGTCCCCGCGGGCTGCCTGGGCCGGTGGATCACGACAGCGTCGGCGGGCAGGGCACGGTCCACCTCCCTGAGCTTGAGGGCAGGCTTGGGTCGCTCGTGCTCCTGATGCTTTCTCCACTTGTCCAAGGTGACCGGCCGGGTCGGGGTCTCTCGCGCAGGCTCCTGAGGCTCGGGGACCGCAGGAGGCCTGTCTCCCACAGGCTCCCAATGGGCCTCAGGGAGCAGGTCCACACCTGTGGTGGTCAGCGTTGGGGGTGGCCCACCAGGGGAGTCCTGCTCGCTGGCCCTGTCCAGTTCCTTCTTCTGGATGTAAAAGAGCACGTAGGCCTGTTGGCTCAGGGCAGAGGAGACATTGCAGGAGGTGACCTGAGAGTCGTCCATGCGATACCACCGGTCCTTCCCAGGCCTCACGTAGCAGAAGTGGTGTCCCTGGTGACACCCCCAGCCTGCGTGGACCAGCACCGCATAGAGTTCGTACTCCAGGGCCCCCGCCTTCTTCTCGGACAGCACGGCCTGCAGGTCCAGGTGCTGTGGGTAGCGCACGGGCTTGGCCACCTTGCCGCTTGTGGGGCCGCCGAAGCGCTTGAGCATGAGGATGAGGACCTGGGGAGGGGCGTGCAGAGCCAGCGTCTTGGCGGCGGGCCCCCTGTCGCCACAGGCAGCGCAGTGGTACGCGTCGGGCCCGTCCAGGCTTTCTGGCTTCACCAAGTCCTGCAGAGCCTGCTCCACGCAGTCGGCGGCCTGGATGTCCAGGGCGATGTCCAGGTAGGGCTCCAGCGTGGTGGAGACTCCGCAGCAGTGCACGCACTGGATCTGGGACCTCCAGTAGCCCCCGAAGAGCCGCCGCACCTGGGTGCTGTCCTGGGGCTGTGGGTGCGCGGCCGCCAGCTCGCTCACACACCCGCCCTGCATGGCGCCCACGGTGGCCATCAGGAACTCGTGGGCATCTTCCTGGCGCCAGGCATGGAAGCCGGCGAGCAGCTCCTTCACGGGCTACACCACCTCCACGGGGTGCAGGAGGGCGCGGGAGACGTGCGCCCGCATGGCGCAGAGCGTGCAGGACAGCCGCCGGGGGCAGGAGGGCACGCGCGGCCGGGACAGCAGGTAGCCGGCCAGCGGGGGCGTGTAGGTCAGGCACTGCAGGGCCGCGTTGGCGTAGCAGGTGTTCCCCAGGTTGCGAAGCCCGGCCCCAACCTGGCCGGACCACAGCCGGCGCCCGAGGTGGCCCTGGCAGCCGGTCGTCTCCACAGTGTGAGTTTTCTCTTGCCGTTCACAGTAAGAGCTGTGGCTGAACACTTTCTCACGTGAATGGCGTGCGTGTGGTCTGCACCTCCTCGTCGGGTCTGGGTGTTATTGTGGCTTCTAAGGTCAGAGCTTTGCATACATTTGTGCCCACCTCAATGACAGTTACATTTTTTTTATCTCCAGTGTGCATTGTCTTGTGTTTCTTGAGGTGAAGGTAAGGACGAAGGACTTCCCCATACTCGTGGCACTCAGTAATTTTCCTCTAGTGTGAATTTGTTTGTGTGGTTGAAAGGACAGGTCCTTGCTGAGTGATTTTCCCTGCCCTGTTGTGATATGAGGCTTCTGCCCCACGCGAATTAAAACACGTTGATTGAACTCAGCTCTGTGAATAAACTCGTCACCCACGTCATAGTGTCCAACGGGAGCCTCTGGAGTGAGACGTGGCTGTTTGGGAGAAGAGAAAAAAGACTCTTAGTGGTTTGCCAGCCTATGTCCTTGCCTTCATTTGTCCACTAGCAACCTGGGCGTGACAGTCTCTAGGGCTCGTCTCGCACACGTACTGGGTCACTCACCTGCAGGCAGACAATATTATCCTTTGAGATATTATTTTCCTACCATGAGAAATGTTGATGCAGTTGACTGTATTTTTAGAACTGAGGTTTTGCCTTGAGATCATTTATTTTGAGCTTAATTTATTCACTGATTTCAAACTACCAAACTTTTCCCCAGAAAGTGCTTAATTCCAACTCCATTACACTCCTGCAGGCACCTTACCTTATTGCCGGATCTGCAGTTTGGATGATTAGGACTCACACCCACTTACCGTTGACATGGCGACCCTTGCGTCCTTCTGGTTGTGTTGTGTTAGTAACACTTCTTCTCTGTTATGGAGACTTTCTCTCCATAACACAGTGACAGCTGTGACCTCCTTGGCCTGGGCCCGGACGGGGGTGGGGTCGGGTTGGGACCCGGCCTGCTGAGCGGGCACCTGGCAGTGTTAGTGTGACAGCACAGGCCATTTCCTCGTGGGACCTGATGCTCGGGGGTGACGGTGTTCTCAGTGCGCCCGTCTGTACCGCAGAGAGGAGTGTGGGCCAGTGGCACCCTGAGGCGCAGTAAACTGGGTGTCCTGCTACCCCAGAAACCAGGATCTTGGCCCCAAGTCCAGGCATCTGTGTGAGCCGGGCTGATGTAGCCCCAGCGCCTGTGGGCCCAGGCCGAGGGCGCCATCTCCTCTGTTTTATCTGTGAGTCACCCACTTCCTCCACCTGATTCGAGGTGCTGGGACTGCAGAGGCCAGCGGACGCTCACGGCCTCCCAAGGGGACAGTCGGCGTCAGAGAACCCAGAAAGCGGTGCTGGAGGCGCGGCAGGGAGGCGCCTGCGTGGATCCGAGTCCGGGGAACCATGGCGCCTTCATGTCCATAACTGCTGCTCAGCATCAATTTTTACTCTTTCTTTTGCAGCAGAGCGGCGCAAATTCTCTTCTGCAGCCCCCGACCTTCACCTCAAAGGAAAGGCACTCCGCCTCGCAGCAGCCGTCCATCCACACACACTTCAGCTGCCTGTGAATCGCTCCCCTGGCTGAGGGCACAGAGCAGAGCCCTCAGTCAGCTGGTGAATCATTACTGGAAGGCGAAATCACGTCCTTGGGGCCAAGCTCAACCATCCACCCCCCAGGGCTCCTGACACAGGGGATGGATTTAGAAGTGAGACGGGCAGACGTCACCCGAGCAGTGAGGGCTGAGTGCACCAGGCCGTGCCCACGCTTGTCCTCAATGAGCAGAACCGAACCCCCGCCCCCTGCCATGGCCGTGTCTGGGGTGCATAGAAGCAGAAGGAGACAATGTGCTTCCTAATCCCAATGAACAAATCTTTCCAGTCGATGACAATGTTCCACGTCTCCCGGGAACAGTCCCGTGGGAGACGGCCATTGGCTCCCTGGGAGGATCGGCCCCGTGTGCTGGCGTCTGTGCTGCACCTCTTTGGGGCACAGAGATGATACAGGAAGACGCTGGGCCGTCAGCGTGCTCTGCAGAGCTGATGGGAACGTCTCCGCGTGTGTCAGAAAAGCTGGCATTTGCACGTTTGGAACAGGCAGCAGCCTGCTCCTTGCCAGCCAGAGGGAGCTGAGACTGGGCCGAGGAGAGCCGAGCCTGTTCCCATGCACTGGTCTGAGATGGAGTCGGGGGAGGGGCGGGAGGAGGCGCGGGCAGCATCCATGCCCCACCCCATTGTTCTGCCACCAGCCCTGCTGGGGTGGGGGGGCGCCACCAAGTCCCCCCGCCCCCCCCACCCGGCGATCGCCTGCCCTTCCCTGCCCTCCTGACCAGATGCTCAGATCTACAGGGTCTGAGATCTACACGGCAGATCCACAGCCTGCAGGTTTTGTCTTGTTCCAACCCCAGGACATTTTTAGAACCCAGGAGAGTCCATATCAGCAGGAAGGACGCATCTACCATCAAGGCAATGGTAAGTCACATGGGGAGTGACACTAATCATTCAAATTAGAGACATGGCAGTAGTATGTTAATAAGTGAATCTATTATCCTAAAGTACATTAAGTTGAGATTTAACTCTCAGCAAAACGTTTTGGATAGTATGAGTTTAGTGAAAAAATTAATGAGCTCAAAATTATAACCCGAGATATTAAAAAAATATGGACAACTACACACTGTTCCTATGCCTAGTCTTTGCATAGTTTTTTTTTTTTTTAAAGATTTATTTATTTATTTATACAAGCACTGGTACAGTCAGAAGCGCAGGAGGGTGAGAATATCCACCAGAGCCAGAGCGGGGAGCAGAGCAGGCAGAAGGACCGAAGTACACTGCTGAGGGGAGCAGCGGGCGGCAGGAGAGGTCTGCGCGCCATGTGGGACCCTCCTCCGGTGGCCGGGGAGCAGCTGGGGATGGAACTGGCGCAGCAGAGGCTAAGGGCAGCTTCGCAACCCAGCGCTCAACCGCTGGGCCACTGGGGAGGCCCCTTTGCCTATTCTTTGAAACACAATGACGCCTTCAAAATCAGTCTACAAGCTGCAGTTAGGATGCTGCAAAAACGTGTGCAGGAGGGAAATGCAACTCGTTAGGAATTAACACTGGAATGATTTTAATTGAAGGGCATCACTAAATGATTTTATATATATATATATATATATATAAAATAATGAATGTATGGATGTATATGGAAAACCATTAATAGCCTTTCCTCTCCTTCCCAAAAGCAGATTCCCTCTGAATGTAACAGTATGGGAGATTCCCCATAGTGCTCCACAGTGAACGAACATTTATCGGCTCCCACAGAAAAGAAACCCTGTATCAGCAAGCAGTGTCGGAAATCCCTTGGTGGCCGGCCATGCCTTCATAAGCACAAGCACATTCACAGTCAAGGTAAAGCCTGTGAATGCCATCTGTGTGGGAAAGCCTTCAGTACCTGCTCCAGTGTGAGACGGCACGAGATGACTCACGCTGGAGAGAAACCTTAGGAATGCTGCATCTGTGGGAATGCCTTCATTCAAAGCTCTGACCTTACAAAGCACAATCTGACTCACACTGGAGAGAAACCGTATGAATGTCCCCTGTGCGGGAAAGCCTTCAGTCAGTCCTCTAACCTCAGGCAGCATGCAAGAACGCACAATGGAGAACAACCGTGTGGATGTCACCTGTGTGGGAAAGCCTTCAGTAAGTGTTCTGCCCTTCGACGACACGGGGGAACTCACACTGGAGAGAAACCATATGAATGTCATCAATGTGGGAAATCCTTCAGTCAGTGTTCTGCCCTTAGACGACATGAGGGAATCCACAGTGGAGAGAACATGAGTGCTTTTAGTGAATATTCTGACCTGAGATGACATACAATGATGATTCATTATATTTAAGAGACGGCAACCATAGCTTTAATGTTGAAACACACCAGAAGACTCATACACTGAAGGGATACTGCAACTGATGTGGAAGATCCTCTAGTCTTCCTAACTTGACATATGCACATGTATGTGGCCGTGAATACACACGTATGACATCAAAACCTTCAGTCATTGGCCTGACCTTCGATGACCTGAGAGAACTCCTACTGTACATAGAAAGAACGAGGTTGTCTTCAGCAGCAGTTGTACGTTTGAAACGTACTAGAGGATTGACACAGGTCAGACCGCCTGGGAGTGTCATCCATGTGAACAAATATTCAGGCAAGCACCAGTCACGTATGCACAACAAAGCTCAGTGAACGAGTCACTGCTAACCCAGGATGTGAGCGATGAATGTGCTTGAGGATTAACAGGCAATTCCCACAGAAGCGATTCAATTAAAAGCCAACAGAACCCTTATTCCCAGAGCCATTCTGTGGCACATAGGAGGAGTCAGATTGTACAGAGCACTCAGTGTCACTAAAGAAGTTTCTCAAACCAAGGAAACGGTAGTCCAAAAACCAAAGTGGAGAAAACTTTAGCTAGATTTCACATCAGATAATGAAATCTAGGAGAAAAATACTCTCAGAATCTTTTAATATGCAAGTTAGAAATAATTAAGAATAACCATAATTTTACATGGAAAGGGTGACGTCGCCAAAGTAGTCAAATGGTCTGGGAATACTGAACTAATGCTGGGAGTATGCAAAATTTTGTAAGAAATTAAAGTTTGCAATAGATTTGTAAAGATGTGAGTAAACCATGTTGCTAAGAAAGTCGGGTGAGCTGAAGTTCTGCTTGTCCTTATGCAGCTGTAGACACCTGTTTAGGTCTGGGCTCCGCGGCACGTGGGCTGAAGTTTTAGCCCAACTCAGAGTCTCTCCCAGGAGCTCCTTCCACACAGCTCATCCCCACGCATCCTCTCTCCTCACTGACATAGTGCGCTCCATCTGCGGCCTGCGGGTGACACAAGATCCCTCACCCCGTGCTTGGTTGCTCCAGTGTGCCGTGGCCCTGGCTTGGTGAGGTCATGGGGGGAAGTGCCAATGACACTGATGTCCACCACTGTGTCAGCGCCAGCCCCGTCTCTGTGGGGACGGTTACAGACCAGAGGCACGGGTAGCTCAGCACTTCAAGGCCACAGAACACTCCTTGAAATTCTCCATGAAGCCTCTGAGTTGGGCTAAGTGGGGCCAGGAGTTCATCATCCCATGACCACATCCAGTACCTTGACTGGGTGAGTCCTGAGCTCCGCACCCAGACAGCTCCCCGCCAGTGCTTTCTCCTTCCACAGCAGCTCTGCCGAGAGCACTCAGGCAAGCTGAACCCCCTAAGCTATCCCACACCACAGAAGCCCGCAACGTACTGCAGAATGAAAGTTCTCACAAAGGAATTGCACATGTATTCCCTTTGATGAAACCTAAAAACTGAACTCAAGCCTCAAGGGGAAATGCTTCCAAGAGAGAACTCAGCTGGCGTGTGCTCTCCCAACTGCCACCGTCCCCACTCACACCCAGAGGCCCTGTGAGTGAACACAGTCTTGCCTCCCAGTGATACCTCACTGTTTTCAAACCCCCCGCCCCCCAGGTGATTCTATGGTGCAGCGAGGGTGGAAACAGTCATGTGAGGAGGAGGAACTAAAATTCAACATTCTGGTATCTTGGCTGGAGAGGCAGAGACAAGAGAAGTGTGAAGAAGGGCTCAGGGAACAAATAAGTCCAGACCCTGGAGACACACCTCATGGGTTCTCATTTCCACCGTCACAGTCCAGGAGATGTTATTCAGTCTTTTTGTGACTCAGTTTATTCAACTCTAAGGTGGAAATGAGCTGAGTACTTCATTCTTGGTGTGGCTACGAGGCCACTGCCGTGGACCAGAGGCCCTAGATGGCTGCGGGCAACGGGCACTTCTGTCAAGAGAAGGTAGATCCCCCTGCGGTGTTCCTGCCCCCAGGGAAACGGACAGTAAGAAGCGAACCTCTCAGTTTAATTGGCAACAGCTGATAATGATCAGGCGCTGACAGTTCGCACCAGGCTTTCCTGGCCGGGAATCCCCGGGTTGTGCCTGTGGCTTCAGTTGCCTTCCGGGTTTTCTGAATTTGAAACAAGATTTTAAAGCCAAATTGCTGTCTGCTTCCCATCAACAATTGTGTTCAGGTCTGTTAACCTTTGGGGGGGTTCATTTATGTAGCGTTCTATTTCTTCCTTCCCCCCTGCACCCCGCCTCCCGTGGGCCCTGGTCCCTCCCCTCCCCCGTAACTGGGGGCCCTCCAGGTGCCCATTCATTGCCCAGGAGCTTTTTAAAAGAGGCTGATCAAGGCACCCTCCCTGGAAATACCCTGGTGTGCCCGTTTGTTTTTGTTTGTTTGTTTTTGTTGTTTGTGTTTGTTTTGTTTGTTTGTTTTTGTTTGTGTTTGTTTTTGTTTGTTTGATTTGTTTGTTTATGCTAGTTTTTGTTAGTTTTTGTTTTTGCTTGTTTTTGTGAGTGTTTGTGTGTTTTTATTTGTTTTTGTTCTGTTTGTGTTTGTTTTTGTTTGTGTTTGTTTTTTAGTTTTTGTTAGTTTCTGTTTGTTTTTGTTAGTGTTTGTTTTTGTTAATTTTTGTTAGCATTTGTTTTTGGTTTTGGTTTTGCTTGTTTTTGTGAGTGTTTGTGTTTGTTTCTGTTTGTTCTTGATTGTTTGTTTTTGTTAGTTTTTATTACTTTTGTTAGTTTTTGTTTGTGTTTTTGTTTGTCTATGTTTGTTTTCCCTTGTTTGTTTTTCTACATTTGTTTTTGTTTGTTTGTTTTGTGGCAACCCCCCTCGATCCCTGCCGGAGGAGGGAAAACTAACCTGCTTTGCAGAGGCTGCCGGCTTCGCAACGGGGGAGGCCCTATCAGATTTCCTGTTGAAAGACAGCATAAGCAACTGTGCTTTAATTCTGAAACTTTTTGTCTGATATAAATGAGCAAAGTAAATAAGTATGTGTGGGAGAGACGGTGTCTCACTCCAGAATTACGAGGCCCGGCTTGGAAGCGAGCAGCAGCCCACCCCCAGGCCCTGAGTGCAGGCTTTGGCTATGGCCCGAACAATGATCTGATCATGTCCCCTGCTTTTCTAATGAATGTTGGTCCCCAGAATGGAGCACCCATGGCCGTGATCATCGATTTCTGCAGAATGAAAGCAGCAAAACCCAAACAGGTGCCCACTAGGGACAAAGGTTCAGACATTCTAGTCACGAAGGACACCCCATCTTCAGCTCCTGACCCTCATTACACTACTCAGAACGTTTGCAATGACAAATATCATCACAAAAATTACATGGCTTAGTAGCGGGCAAAAGCATCTGCAAGAAATGATAAACACATTCTGATTAAAAAAACAATGGGCACACACATGGAACGTATGGTACATTTGATCTTTATTCGTCTTTTGGGAAGGATAAGGTAACTTTCCCAAATCACTCAAAATCATTTTCCCTCTTGCCAGATTTCACTAGGTTAATTTTATCGCAGGATTCTACCCCTCCATCTAGTCCTAGATAGCCCTCCCACCACCCACATTCCCTTCTTCAGAGAAAACGAGGGGCTACAGGCAATGCCTGCTATCAGAGAACTTAGAAGTATGCCAAGAACGCCACTCCCGGAAAACACAGCAGGCAGGTGCCCCACCCCCAAGGGTGACCCCATCAGAGGTGCTGAGGGTAAGTGATCCCTGCAGGAAAGGGCCACAGCTACCACTAGTCATACCCTGGGGCCTTGCTTCAGGGAGCCCTGGTGCTTCTCACCCTCCCCCCACCACCCACTCTACTCTGGCATCTCTAAGCAGACTAAATCCTATCAGGAACTGAACTCCCATGGCGCCATCCAGAAACCATTATGGATCTCTTTCTCAACAGGTCCTCTAGAAGGTTCAGAAGGTACAAATGCATTGTGCCTCTTGGGGGACCTCAGCTGTACCGTATCATTTTGGTCACACACGGTTAATTGAAAGCAACGTACATGCTACATTAAACAGTGTTGTGAGTTCACAGAGAACAGGCGCAGGAGAAGGCACCCCAAGGTGACTCCATGCACTGGCTCCTGAGGCTCCGGTCCTTCCAGGATGGAGCACGCTGCCTCCTGCCCGGGGGCACGACCATCTTGCTAGATCCAGGTGTCGTTCACGGGCGCCGGGAGGCTCTCCTGCACCCGCCTTGCACTCCACGTCATGGGAGAGCAACTCGTTGGATGCAGAACAGCTTTCCATTGGGGACAGCTGAGTAGATTTGCAGCTAAACTCATCCTAAAACAAGGCTGAGTGTGCTGTGTGGGCCATCTGCGCCCAACATGGGGCTTTGCCCTTTCTTCCCCCGCCACAGTTGGAGGATCAGGTGCTACCAAAACTAGGGAACCCCGTGCCAGGAGTGGGATTCCATTGGGCCCCTGCATCTGGCCCACACGGAGCTGGGGAGCGCTTGGGAATCCCATTGCTGCTGGGCAGGGGAAGGAGTATTCCGGGGTCATGTCCAAGGTGCTGAGGGTGAGGAGCACTGGATTTGGGTGGCTCTGGCGGGCAGGGCCTCCCCTGGGACACGCAGGATGCTGGGTGTTCGGTGCTCTTGTCACCTCGGCCTGGACGACCGGAGATGGGTGTCGGTGTCTAGAAGGCAAGCAGAACCCTCTGGGCCTTCCTGTTCTTCCCCTTGGTGGCTCTGGTTCTTCCTCCCAGGCCAGGAGCTCTGCCCATGGGGGCTGGCCCTTGAGCAGCATGTGCCCAGGCTGAAAGCTGCGGCTGGCCAGTGTCGCGCTGGGCAGGACCCGCTCTGGACCCCACGGGCTGTCTGGGCCGGTGGATCACGACAGCGTCGGCGGGCAGGGCACGGTCCACCTCCCTGAGCTTGAGGGCAGGCTTGGGTCGCTCGTGCTCCTGATGCTTTCTCCACTGGTCCAAGGTGACCGGCCGGGTCGGGGTCTCTCGCGCAGGCTCCTGGGGCTCGGGGACCGCAGGAGGCCGGTCTCCCACAGTCTCCCGATGGGCCTGAGGGAGCAGGTCCACACCTGTGATGGTCAGCGTTGGGGGTGGCCCGCCAGGGGAGTCCTGCTCGCTGGCCCTGTCCAGTTCCTTCTTCTGCATGTAAAAGAGCACGTAGGCCTGTTGGCTCAGGGCAGAGGAGACATTGCAGGAGGTGACCTGAGAGTCGTCCATGCGATACCACCGGTCCTTCCCAGGCCTCACGTAGCAGAAGTAGTGTCCCTGGTGACACCCCCAGCCTGCTTGGACCAGCACCGCATAGAGTTCGTACACCAGGGCCCCCGCCTTCTTCTCGGACAGCACGGCCTGCAGGTCCAGGCGCTGTGGGTAGCGCACGGGCTTGGCCACCTTGCCGCCTGTGGGGCCGCCGAAGCGCTTGAGCATGAGGATGAGGACCTGGGGAGGGGCGTGCAGAGCCAGCGTCTTGGCGGCGGGCCCCCTGTCGCCACAGGCAGCGCAGTGGTACGCGTCGGGCCCGTCCAGGCTTTCTGGCTTCACCAAGTCCTGCAGAGCCTGCTCCACGCTGTCGGCGGCCTGGATGTCCAGGGCGATGTCCAGGTAGGGCTCCAGCGTGGTGGAGACTCCGCAGCAGCGCACGCACTGGATCTGGGACCTCCAGTAGCCCCCGAAGAGCCGCCGCACCAGGGTGCTGTCCTGGGGCTGTGGGTGCGCGGCCGCCAGCTCGCTCACACACCCGCCCTGCATGGCGCCCACGGTGGCCATCAGGAACTCGTGGGCATCTTCCTGGTGCCAGGCATGGAAGCCGGCGAGCAGCTCCTTCACGGGCGACACCACCTCCCCGGGGTGCAGGAGGGCGCGGGAGACGTGTGCCCGCATGGCGCAGAGCGTGCAGGACAGCCGCCGGGGGCAGGAGGGTGCGCGTGGCCGGGACAGCAGGTAGCCGGCCAGAGGGGGCGTGTAGGTCAGGCACTGCAGGGCCGCGTTGGCGTAGCAGGTGTTCCCCAGGTTGCGCAGCCCGGCCCCAACCTGGCCGGACCCCAGCCGGCGCCCGAGGCGGCCCTGGCAGCCGGTCATCTCCGCAGGCCCCGGGGCCATGCCGCGCGCGCCTGGCCGCAGGGACGAGCGGCTTCTTGGAGGGGAGGCAGGTCAGCTTTCCCGGGTCCCCGCACCTGGTCCAGAGGCTGCGAGCGCGTCCAGTCCTGAGGCCGAAGCTCCGAGTCAGGGCGAGGTCCGGAGTCTACCCTGCCGGGGTCAGGAAGAGCCGCTGGACGATGCGCGTGTCAGGACCGCTGGCTCCGAATGACCTGCAGGCCCGGCCCGGGACCCTTTTATAGCCCCTGGCCCCGCCCGGCGACGAGGCCCCGCCCCCGACCCCCACCGGTCACCGGCCTGCTGGGCAGCGCTGGGCGTGGCCCTTCCGGGCCAGCAGCTCCCCGGGGAGTCCGGCGCTGGGTGACACCCCTCCCACCCCGCCTCCAGTCTGCGGGGCCGGACCTGGCACAGGTGCAGTCTCATGAGGCACTCAGCGCCCCAGCTGCCCACGGCTGGACAGGGACAGTCATCAGGCCCCTTCCGACCCCCTCAGCGTCCTGGGCTCGGGACCCGAATAGGGCTGGGGACGACAAATTGCGGCTCGGACCCTCCACTGGCGTCACCCCACCTGTCCCCGCATGTCAGAGCAGCATCAGCACGAGCTGGCAGGGACAGGAGAGAGTCAGAGAAGCCCAGAGTTGGCTCCGGACACCTGTGGGGCTGGGGTGACTCCTCTGGCCGCGGCGCAAAGGGCAGGAGCAGACTCTCGGGGAGCTGCAGGAGGCCCCGTTGCACTCAGGAGCACCCCGTGGGATGGACACAGGCGGCTACATCATTCATTCCCAAGGATTCGGGATTAAAAAATATCTTCAAGGGAAGCTGCACAGCTCAAGACAGACGTGACAAGGTTTCTCTGATGGGTCCCAGGAGGTCCGGACGCCGAGCCGAGGGCCTGGCCTGGGCCCGCGAGGTGGGAAGATGCAGAACGGGTGTTGGGGAGACAGAGGCACTCGGGACCCGCCTTCCTCACAGTGGGGCGGGCGCTGGCTGGGACAGACAGGATCCACTCAGTGTCCACCGCGGGCCCCGGGAGGCCCCTGCAGCCAGAGGTGCTGGGTGTG
This sequence comes from Talpa europaea, assembly GCF_964194135.1. Lineage (NCBI taxonomy): Eukaryota > Metazoa > Chordata > Mammalia > Eulipotyphla > Talpidae > Talpa > Talpa europaea. The sequence goes on from NW_028167939.1 coordinate 19,646, forward strand.
GCCACATGGCCCGGGGACGCCTGGAGCCACAACCACCGCCCCAGGGGTGAGGGGCAGTGATGGAGGGAGGGAGGCACAGCGCTCCCTGGAGAGGCCCCAGGGCGTGACCTCTGGCACCTGCTTCCGGGGTGGCCCCCGGGATATTGCCCTCAGAACCGGGATGTGGCTGGGGGGATGTGGGGGGGCTGGGCTGCCGCCGTTCTGTGGAGGGCTCGGGTTAGGGGGGCGCTGTGGCCCGGGCTGTCCCCCCGTGGGCGCTGGCAGGAAGGAAGTGGGTGGCTGGCAGCCCTTGGGTCCGCACCCCTGGCAGTGGGTCACTTTGATCTCTCTAGGCTTCAGAAAAGTGAACGACCCGAACTCCCTGAAATCTGGCCGAGGCCCCGCGTCCTCTCGGGCTTCCCTTGGGGGGAAGCAGCGTCGGCTCTGCCCAGCCGCACTGAAGCCCCCACCCCTAGACCCGCGCGCGCTCAGGAATCCGGAGCTTGTCCCCCTCACCCCGGGGCTCCGGGGTGCCCACGGGTGCGCCCATCCCAGCAGGCGCCTCATGACCGTCGGGGGGTGAAGACAGAGGTCAGCCCAAGCCCCACCGTGCTTTCTCAGGGCGCCCTGGACGCCTAGGGCTGGGGGGTCGTGGGTGCCCACGGAGAGGGTCACCCGGCGCCAGACTCCCCTGGAGATGGCAGCCCGGAGGGGCCACGCCCAGCGCTGCCCAGCAGGCTGGTGTCCCGGGAAGGGGGTGGTCGGGGGCTTTAGGGCGAGCGGGGCCAGGGGCTATAAAGGAGGCGCGGGCCAGGCCTGCAGGTATTTGGATCAACCCCGGCCCATCCCAGGAAGGGGGTCGCTGGGGATGGGGCAGCGTTGGGTGGCCCAGGTGTGTCCCCTGACTTTCCACTTCCATCGCACCCTGTGCTGCGGGGGTGGTGGGCGAGGGAGGCGGCCAGTCCCTATGACAGGTCCTGGGCATGACGTGGCGACGAAAAGGGGGGCCCTGGGGAAGGGGGGCGCTGTGTCCTCACTAGCCCATTCCGGATCTCGGAGAGGGCCTGGCTGGCGCCCGGCTGTCCTGCTGCAGCCGCGAGATGGCTGCGCCCGGCTGGCGTCCCTCCCCTTCCCTCTCACCCCGGCTCCTCAACCCCGACGTCCTGAGCCACGGGGACCCCGTGACAGCGGGGGAGACAGACCCCGAGGATTCCCCGGGCGTGCGCTGGGGCTCCCTCAGGGGGCTGGCTGCCCCCGGGCCTCCAGAGCTCTGGAGCCGCGGCCGCGGGAGCCGCCCTGTCCTTCCCCTGCCCAGTCTGGGGCGGCCATCACTGGGCAGCCTCCTGCTGGGGGCTGGACTCTAATAAGAGGGTGTCTCACCAGCTCCTCTTCACTCTCAGTAACACTCTTGTGTGCAAATGAGTGAGTGTGGGGGGATGTGTGCCAACGCACTCGCGACGCGTGGAAGGTAAAGCCCGACACAAATTTCACTTTCAAAGACTTTACAAAGAGCAGGAAACTGATTCATGTTCGGGTCAAAACAAGCGGGGGAAGGTGGCCCGACGATCCCTCGGCCACCACCACCCCGGCCACATGTCAGCGCGGGGTGGGGGGCCGGGGCAGGGCGCCCTCCGCACGCCCTGGGCCCACCCCAGGGACTCCCCCAGATTCACACAGTGAAGCCCAGGCTGGACCCGATTCTGCTTCACCCCACAGGGAAGCCAGAGAGACCCTCCCTCGCCCAAGCCCAGGGCACTCAGGCCCAGTGCTCCTCCCCCTCGGGGTCCCTGCCCAGGTGCAGAGTTGGGGTGACCACGCCCCCAGAAAGGTGTCAAGGGTCCTGCCCCGAGGCCGCCCTTCAGCGTCCCTCGTGCTCCCCACCCCCACCCACCCTGCGGTGGCAGCTCCTCCAGGAGAGCGATTCCCACGGGCCCCCCCAGGATGGCCGGGTCCTTGGCCTCGGACACGCACAGACGGCGTCAGAAGGGGGAGACCCCGCGGGGGCCCTGGGGTCCACGGCTGCCAGAATGAGGGCCTGCCGTGGTCTATTTTGGGCTCAGACTCTTAAGGGTCCCCAAGGGGAGCTGTGCGGGAGGGAACGGGGGCGCTGCGCGATGTGCTGCTTGGAGAAGAGAGACGCGAACCCGCGTGCGTTTCAGGGCACTTTATTAATAGACGAGACTGGGGCGCAGGCCCCCGACGGCTGCGCTCCAGGAAGAGCCATAGGCACAGGGAGCCCCCATCCCAGGCCGCAGACAGGAGCCTCGCGCTCGCGGCGGGTGAGCAGAGTCTGCAGTAAACCCACCCACGAGGGTGCGGGGCAGCGAGCTGTGGCGTCCCTGGGTCCCCGCCTGTCATGGGCCATCCTCGGGGCGCCTGCGGGCCAGGGTCCGCGGCCAGGGCGTCTCAGTCCCCATGGCTGTCCTCAGAGGAGGAAGACACCAGGAGATCCTCGTGGAGGACGCTGCGCGGGGCAGGCGGGGCGGCGCCCTCGGGGCTGCAGCAGGTGGGGGTGCTCTGCGGCGGAGGGGGCGGGGGGCAGGCGGCCTTGAACCTGCAGCTCCACTGGCCGTGCTGCCGTCTGCTGAGGACCAAAGTGAGGGCCGGGCTGGGCGGGCTGCAGGGCCGGGAGTCTGGGCGCTCGGGGCCGAGGGCAGGGCGCGGGGGCTCAGCGCTGGGGGCCGGGGTCTCCTGGGTGGCCAGCGGGGCTGTGCAGGACCCATGTTCCGGGAGGCCTGGTGGGGGAGGCAGGGTTGGCTCAGGCCCCACGTCTGCGTCCTCACTGTCCTCCTGGGGGTGCTGGGCCGGGCCCAGCCAGGCTTTCTTCGGGGGCTTCTGTGGAGCAGGACTGGGGGCGGCTCTCTTGCCTGGGGCCTTGGGGCTGACGGAGGAGCCCTGGGGCCCCCACTTCAGGGCAGGCTGAGGGTCGGAGCCTGAGGAGAACTCGACCTCGAGGAGATTGGGGTGTGTCCAGGGGTGGGGGCCGGGAGCCATGGCCTGATGCTGAGCGACACCCCGCGGTGTGTCCAGAGACGGGGGCCCAGGGGAGGGAGCCCCGCCCTGCATCTCCCTCAGGGCGGCGGGTGAGAAGCCCCCCGGGGCGGGCCGGCCGCTGAGACACCCCTGGACGCCGCTGCGTGTCTTCTGCGAGCTCGAGGGCGGCCGTCCCCGGGGCAGGTACGGGCCGCTTTTCTGGGTGGGGTGGACAGGCAGGGGCCGGCTCGGGTGCTGTGGGGACACGAGGGAGACGGACGTGAGCTCCCCCGCGCTCCGGTCAGCAGCGCAGCGCGCGGCGAGGGAACCACAGCGGCCCCGGCGCAGGGACGGCCCGGGAGCAGGGACACTCACACGCGCGTCGTCCCAGGGGGCTGCGGCTGCCCGCCCGACCTGCGCCGGGACTGGTGTGCTCCTGGGAGGCTTCTGCGGGAGGGCGCCCCACTGCTGTTCCTGCCTGCGGGGAGAAACGCCATTAAGCAGAGATTCCTGAGCCCAAGAGGGTGTGGGCAGTGTCCCTCCTCCATCCCCCGGCTCCCGGGATGGTCAGGAAGGCCCTGGCCACCCCACTGTCCTCCCGCCTTGGAGCTTCTCCCCACTGCTGGGCGCCCACGGACTCCCTTTGGACCCCCCTGAATCCCCCCTCCCCGTGCTGTCCACAGGTGCAGGTGCCCTTTGCCCCCCTCACCTGCGTGGGCCCCAAGGAGATCAGGGGCCCCTCAGCATGGAGGCCAGAGGATCCCGGCCTGTGGCGCTGCCCCCTCCACCTGTGCTGGCCCGGGCCTGGCTGTGCCCACAGGGGAGGGGTAGTTCACAGCGACCTTGACCGTGAGCTGGGGGACTGCCAGCTGCCCGCATGTACCTACCTCAGTGCCCGTGCAACCTCCCGCACGGTCCGGCTGCCAGTCTGGGGCTTCCGTGCCAGGTGTCCGTACCACAGGTTCTGGTTCTCCTTGCCTTGCAGGGAGCCCAAAGCCTGGGGCGCCAGGGACCCCTGCCAGCACCTGATGGGGCACCGGGGGCTGGCAACCTTGTGCCCAAAGGCTCCGTAGTCCTTGCACTTCACCTGCGGGGAGGAGGGACACGGGGTCAGGGCCTCACAGTCACATGCAGGGGCAGGGATCGGGGAGGGGGCTGTGGGGGGCAGGAGAGGCAGAGTGGGGGCCTCTCACAGGGTCTAAGGGAGGGGCTGGAGGAGAAGGGAGGGCGCAGGTGGCTGACCGCACTGGGCCCCGGGGCGAGGGGGGGCGGCAGTTGAAGGGACAGGGGGAGGAGATGACTGGGGGTGCGGGGCCTGCCCTGGAGCACCTGGCGGTGCTGGGGCGGGGGGGCCTGAGCTGTGCAGACAGCATGAGGGGTGCCTGCCCTGTGCTCGACCTGGTGGGCCCGACAAGGTCCTGAACTTACCCGAGGATCCTCCTCCACTGTTGGGGGTGCTGTCTGCTCCCCGGGTCCTGCCCGCGGGGCCATCCCTCTCTGGGTGCTCACCGGGCAGAGGACCCCAGCTGGGCTGGGCCTTCCCGCCACCGGACGGGCCGCCTGGAGCTTCATCCCGCTGTCCCCGGGCCCGAAGGTGGGTGCCCTGGACAAGAGACAAGGCAAGTGTCAGTGGGCTCAGGAGCTCCCGCCTCCTCCGCCACAGCCTCTGCCTGGGGTGAGTCCCGGACACCGGGGGCCACAAGACTTACCTCAGGGCCTCTCCTGCCCACCCTGGGGGCCCTCACAGCCCCTCCCCCTGCACACCCCGACCCAGGACTCACCACCGACCTCCCACGCCCCGTTCCAACCATCTCGGTGCACAGGTGCCTGTGAGTGGGAGCCCAGCCCAGGCGGCAGCACAGCAAGCCCTGCCACCCCACAACCCCCTTGGAGTCTGTGCCAGGGAGCCAGGAGGGTCCCCTGGCAAGGCTGACTCAGCCTCGGGGCACAGTGCTTGTGGTTAAACCCCTCCTGCCCCCACTGAAAACACCCCTCACCCCTCTATCACTGGCTGCGCCATCAGAGGACCCCCCAGAGGGGGAACTCACTTGAGGCCGCGGGGCTGCTCCGTGGGTCAGGAGATGCTCGGGTGGGGCTGGACCAGGTGCACTGTCGGTGGGCAGCGTCCTGGAGGCCGGAGCAGGTGGGACTAGGCAGGTTTGGTCCCAGGCCTGCCTTTTATGCTGTCGTCACGTGACCCAGCAGGTCTTCCCTCCCATCAATCACTGCCCCTCACCCCTGTGCAGGTGGTTGTGGACACACCCAGCCCTTCCGGCTGCAGGTGCCTCCCGGGGGCCTGTGGTGGACACTGAGTGAACTCCTGTCTGTCCCGGCCAGCGCCCGCGGCCCTGTGAGGATGGCGGGGGCCCCCGAGGGGCTCTGTCTCCCTGGGCCACCTGCTTCTATCGGGGAGTGCTCGTGGGTCGGTCATCCTGGGAATGTGATTCTTGCTACTGGAAAGACGGAGACCATCGTGGTGATGTCCTGGGAGACGTTCCCCTGGGTACCAGGGACGTTGTCAGGGGACATCACTTCCCAGGCTTTGGAAAGATTATGGGGCCCTTTTAGCGAGTTTCCTTTGGCCTCGCGCCACGACACAGTTTTTGTCGTTTCCAGCCGCTCCCAGGGGAGCTGGTAGTTTGGGGGCTTTGTCTTAGTTGAGTACAATTTGCAGGACTGCGCAGGGCACCACCTCTGTGGCTCGGCCAGGCAGGGCTCCCTGAGCGAGATATGACGTGTAGCCTTAGAAATGACTCTGCCTCCATTTATCTCCAGTCAGAAGCGGGACCGAAGCCAATGAGCTTTCTCAGGCCGGGAACACGGTGCTGCTCATTGAGGTGGCTCCAGGCTGCCCCCAGGGCCGGAGTCAGATGCTCAGGTGCCACCAACATCTTTAAACAAGACTTGGCGAATGTTGCCCCTGGCCTGATGGGCTAAAAATTGCCTCTAAGGCTTGGAGAGTGAGAGGGGGCGGCGGGGCGGCAGGAGGAAGGCCGGACTGCTAAGGGTGGACATGGGTTTGGAGGAAGGAGAGGGGCATCAAGGGCTGCGCGTCTCCTGGGGAGGAAGCCGCACAGAGGGGTTGCCCGGAGATGACCTCACGCCAGCCGTGAGCTGCATTTGCAACAGCTTGCATTGTTTTGAAAAGGTTAAATTTCCCACAAATTACTTCATTCAACATCCTCAGCCACTGCCTTCTGCTCACTTATGTCCTTTTTTCCTACGTGCAATCTCGCTGTGGAGTTTTCCATGCTGCTTTTAGGTTTGCTAACTCGTTGTTAGAATCTCAGTGTTGACCAAATGTAAGGAATTCCTTCAGATTTCCCTTCCTCCACGACACCGGGGGTGTTTGGATTCGCCTCACCCAGACGCATGTCAGAGATGCTCCGTGAATCAAGAATTTCTGTTGATCTTACACGGAACAGTCCCCCAGTCTGAACTGTCTCTCGGGACTCTTGGTCCTGCTTCAAAGACTCTTTTATACCCCGAGGTGTTTTATCCTCTTCTTGCTGTTTGAACCTTTGCTCCTTCGATGGCTTTTCTTGAGCACGTCAGGCTGGTAGGTGGCTGAATCTTAGTTCACAGTGATTGTGAGACTAGCGTTTCTCCCGAGCGGAGCTTGCCCAGGATGGAAATAATTTTAGAAGAATGAGGTGCTCCCTGCACAAGTCCTCCAGACATGTCAAAGTTTGAAGCTGTTGGTGACACCGTCCCCACGGCTCTGTTTGCAGCGTGCCTGCACCTGCGATGTCAGGTTGGCGAGCGGCACACTGACAGCACATCTGTGCATGTGCGAAACCACCAGTCACTGCTCTGACCTGGGAGAACTCACCTGCAAACCTGACCTCTTGACTGCTGATAAGGGGGAAGAAGGATCCTCCCTGCTCACCCCAGGACTGCAGTGCTGATTCATGCAGTGTGAGAGCCCTTGGAGGGTTTTAAAATTCATGCTGGGACTGGATTTTGCTTCTGCTTTATCAAGCTCTGTCCACCAGGCAGGTGACCTCCTGCAGGCCTGCGAGACTTTCCCTTCAGGGCTGGGTCCCCTGGTGTCGCCGAAGGGAGGAGCGGTGGCTGAAGTCTCTCCCGCCCAGGGGAAACGCGTGCGGCCGCTCTGCAGGGTGGGTCTCTCATGGCTTCTAAGGTGAGCGCGTTGACTGAAGGCATTCCCGCAGCGGCGGCCCTCGTGGGGTTTCTCGCCTGTGTGTATTCTGCCGGGGCGCCGGAGCTCAGAGCCGTGATAGAAGGCCTCCCCGCAGAGCAGACGCTTGTGTGGTGTTTCTCCACTGTGAATTCTGTTGTGCTGGCTAAGGCCAGAGCTTTGGCTGAAGGATTTCCCGCCCTGTGGACAGGCATCCTGCTTCTCTGCATGGCGGATTTTTTCGTGGCTTCTAAGGTAAGAAAAATGACTGAACGCCTTCTCACATGCGCGGCATTTAGAGGGTTTCTCCACAGTGTGAGTTTTCTCTTGCTGTTCACAGTGAGAGCTGTGGCTGAACACTTTCTCACGCGAATGGCGTGCGTGTGGTCTGCTACCTCGTCGTCGGGTCTGGGTGTTATTGAGCCTTCTAAGGTCAGAGCTTTGCAAACCTTTGTGCCCACCTCAATGACAGTTACATGTTTTTTCTGCAGTGTGCTGTCCGGGCTAGCCGCGCAAATCAATGCGGTACCCTGGGGAGGAAGCAGGGGCTTGGTATGGGACAGGGGTACGGGAGGAGTGGAGACAAAGCCAGGATCATCACCAGTCTCGTTTATTCAGGAATGTGTACAATGTTATATAGGGTTCAGAGGAGGAGGTCTCTCGTTATCTCAAACAAGGAGAGACCACCAATGGAAACAAGCCACAAGGAGCAAGCAGGGGGAAGGGGTGAGTCATCACAATAGGAAACTTGAAACCTTCACTGGAGCTAACATTCAGTACCTGCTTCAGGCAAGAACCCGGATGTTCAGGTCTGGGCCCCAGGTCTGGGCCCCGACAGATCCTCCTTTTCTATTAATTCTAATGAGAGAGCAAAAAGACAAAAACCCCTCGGGGACTGCGCCTGTCTTAGGTCGTGGGGAGTCACAGAAGTGTGGCGATTTAGCACCTCAATCCTTTTGAGTCTGCCCCCGATCTTACCCGTCATTGGCTGACCAGTCCATCGCACAGGGGAAGGGGGTCTTATTTCTTCAGACTGAGCATAGGTCTGAGTAAGAGCCTCCCTTTTGTCCCATGTCCAACTTATGGTAATGTACCTGAATGGGTTTTGCCTGAAGGGCCTGAATCTGTTGTCTTACAAAGGTGATTATTTTGTTAAAAATGTAAGGACCCACCACAACCAATATCAAAAGGGTTAATAGGGGACCCATGAGGGGAAGAAGGTAGGGTAAGAGTCCATTGAGACCAGTCCAGAGTGGATTTTCAGCTAGTTCCTGGCGTCTTCTTTCCAGGTCATCTTGTAACTGTCGGATTTTATTGTGGACGATTCCTGATTTGTTGGCGTAAAAACAGCATTTCTCTGTACAGTGCTTTAGTCAAGGACATTAGTTGGCCTGTGTCTCCGAAGCCGGCGAAGGCCGAGGAGAAAAGTAGCCCCTCAGCACAGAGGATGAGCCAGGAAGCGGTCACCATACTGTAACAAATCAAAAGTAAAAGATACCTCAGGGAGGTTGAGTGTCCCTGGGTTGGTGCTTGTGATCAATTTGTCTGACAAGCTGTTCAGGCAACCATTGGGCTGCATCATGAGTCTGTGAGAAGACACATACAGATCCCCTTCCCCAGATCAGAACTGGGTCAGGGCCGTACCAAGTATTGTCCAAAGGGTCCTTCCATTTTACCATTGCTAAATGATTTTGCGTTTCCGTATGCCAGAAATGATCGGCCGCACTTTTCGCCCGAGCGTCAAGCCTCAAGAAATTGAGGATGAACAGAGCATGGTTTAGCGTGTTGCGGGGGTTACCTTTAGAGGGGTACCAGGAACCATGTAAAATCTTTTGGATGGTGGTTTTTAACCAAAGATGGGCACGCTCAACTATGCCTTGTCCTTGAGGATTATAAGGGATGCTCGTGGTGTGGTGAATGGACAGGGTAGAGCAAAAATTTTTGAAGGCTTTTGCAGTGTAGCATGGGCCATTATCAGTTTTAATACGTTTTGGGATCCCCAAAATGGAGAAATAGTGGAGCAGGTGTGCAATAACATGTCTAGAGGTTTCACCTTTAAAGTCATTATCAACAACACCCGGGAAAATCTTAAGACCGTGTAAAGCCACACTGCCTCTGCCGATGATGAGGCCAAACATACCCTGTGGTAGAGGGCCATGAACCCCTGTCCTTAAGACCTGGGGCCCCATATCAGGGGTCAATATTGTATTGGAGGTGGCACAGAGGTCCAATCCTGCACTTCCTGGTGTTGCTCTGCGGAGTTTTGAAAAGGATTTGTGGGTGTCGCTGGAACTAAGGGGATTGCCCCAAGAGGTTGTTTCGGGGCCTGGGGCTGGCCCCTCTTCTCGTTTCCCGACTGGGACGGGAATTGCTGTCCCTGAGTGTCTGTTTTTGACCTACAGTCTCGTGCCCAGTGTTTGCGGCGCTTACAGCGGGGGCACAGCCCAGGGACCTTTTGCTGGGCTTGTGCGGGGTTCAAAGGACAAGCCTTTGAAAAATGGCCAGGTTTGCCACACTTGTAACAATTCCGCGAGGGATCTGTTTTTGACTTAATATAATTAGCCACAGTCTGACCACTAAATGCTGCCGCCATGGCCAAACCCTGTTGATATGAAGGGTCAATGTCAGCACAAAGGCGGATGTAGTCAGAAACATCCGAGGTCTGTCTTTTCATGGGCCTGATAGCCGCTTGGCAAGCCAGAGTGGCATGTTCAAAAGCCAACTGCTTCACCAGGTCAGCAGTGGCAGCGGTGGAGCCTAGGGAGCGCTCTGCTGCAATCTGTAGATGGTCAACAAAATCAGAGAAGGACTCCCCAGTACCCTGTCTTATTTTAATCAGTGGGATTCCAGTATTGTTTTTGGCAGGAAGTTTGCGCCATGCTCTGGTGGCTGCAGAAGAGATTTGAGCAAAAAGGCCGGGATCAGCCACAAGTTGAGCTTCCGACGTAGCGAAATCCCCAGAGCCTGTGAGCATTTCAAAAGTCCATGGGTTTCCAGCCCCTTTATTTTCTCGGGCCAGGTCCCTACAGAGATCCTGAAATTCGGTTCTCCAAAGTAGATGATCTCCGCCGTCAAGGGCAGGCTTTACTAAAGTTTGCCAATCTAGGGGAGTGAGCCACCCTTCTGCGATAGAATCAAGAATTGTGAGAGTGAAAGGGGCACTAGCACCATACTGGGTAACAGCGGTTTTTAATTCCTTTAAATGTTGAAAATTATGTGGCTGGTGATAGCGCTGGAGGTGGCCTTGAACATCTGGAGCTTCGATAACAGGAAAGACAGAAGCCACGGAAAAGGGCTTTTTGGGAGGTGGGAAAGCCGACAGAGTGGCGGGAGCCGTGGGGGGAGGAGATAAAATGGAGTCTGCGTCAACTCCGCCCCATAACGGCGGCTTTAAGGTGAGGTCGGCTTCAAGCCCGCCCCGTAACGGCGGCTTTGAAGTGGCCTCAGCATCACCGCTCCCCCGTAATGGCGGAGCGGGATCTGAGGTGGATGAAGAAGTTAATCGGATCTATTGAAGTTGAAGGGAAAGTTTATGATACGAGCCTGTAGGCGCATGCGCTCCTCAAGGTGGGCGATTTTGGTTTTAAGGTCGAGATTAGGGTCAGCGAGTTGTGAGGGCGCAGAGGCAACAGCAGCCGTGTAGTAAGGAGGAGAGTGGGGATTGTAACATGCGGCCTCCTCCTCGAGGTTGCTCCAATCTGCTTCGCCCGCCTCAGGATCCTCCCCTTTTGCGATAGTGGGGCGAGGTTGCAAAGCAACTTTCATTTCGCTTTTCGAGTTAGGCAGTGGAAAAACTCCGTCCTCTACTTCAGAGGAGCAAGGAGGGTTTGTAGCCACAGAAGTAAACTTGCTCAAAGAAGGATAAATTCTGTTTTTCTTTTCTATTTTGGGCCGGTCGGGAGAGGCCTTTCATTTTTCTCTAAGGGTTCTTTTTGTTCTTCTTTGGATGGATTGTCCTCCGCATCACTGTGAAAGGGAATTAAGTCCTCACAGTGATCTTTGGGGGCTGGGGCCCCTGCCGTGCAGGGGAAGCACTTCTAAGCAGTTGTTCTGTTTCCCCCACCCTTTTCCAACTTTTTTGATTTATTGTGCCCTTTTGAGGGAACCAAGGACACAGGTCTTGAACAAAATCAAAAAAGTGGAGTAGATCCTTTTTTGTGACCCTGACTCCTCGCGTCCTAAGTGCCTCTTTTAATTGCTTCACATATATTTCATGCTGGCTTATTGCCTGTCCCATGATTCAGATGCTGTACCTGAGCTTACCTTATCCACGAAGTAGCAGGGTCCCACGTTGGTAAGGCTTCCTCCTGAGCTAGCTAGCTTCCTTTTCGGGCGTCTTCTCCCTCTGTAAGTTCTTCCTCGTACCCGGGCCACACGCTGGGCGCCAAATGTCCGGGCCAGCCGGGCAAATCAACACGATACCTGGAAGAGGAAGCAGGGGCTTGGTATGGGACAGGGGTACGTGAGGAGTGGAGACAAAGCCAGGATCATCGCCAGTCTCATTCATTCAGGAATGTGTACAAGGTTATATAGGGTTCAGAGGAGGAGGTCTCTCGTTATCTTGAACAAGGAGAAACCACCAATGGAAACAAGCCACAGGAGCAAGCAGGGGGAAGGGGTCAGTCATCACAATAGGAAACTTGAAACCTTCACTGGAGCTAACATTCAGTACCTGCTTCAGGCAAGAACCCGGATGTTCACGTCTGGGCCCCAGGTCTGGGCCCCGACAGTGTGCGTTGTCTTGTGTTTCTTGAGGTGAAGGTAAGGACGAAGGAGCTCCCCATACTCGTGGCACTCACGTAATTTTTCTCTAGTGTGAATTTGTTTGTGTGGTTGAAAGGACAGGTCTTTGTGGAGTGATTTTCCATGCCCTGTTGTGATATGAGGCTTCTGTCCCATGCGAATTAAAACACGTTGATTGAACTCAGCTCTGTGAGTAAACTCGTCACCCACGTCAATGTGTCCAACGGGAGACTCTGGAGTGAGACGTGGCTGTTTGGGAGAAGAGAAAAAAGACTCTTAGTGGTTTGCCAGCCTATGTCCTTGCCTTCATTTGTCCACTAGCAACCTGGGATTGACAGTCTCTAGGGCTCGTCTTGCACACATACTGGGTCACTCACCTGCAGGCAGACAATATTATCCTTTGAGATATTATATTCCTACCGTGAGAAATGTTGATGCAGTTGACTGTATTTTTAGAACTGAGGTTTTGCCTTGAGCTCATTTATTTTGAGCTTAATTTCTTCACTGATTTCAAACTACCAAACTTTTCCCCAGAAAGTGCTTAATTCCAACTCCATTACACTCCTGCAGGCACCTTACCTTATTGCCGGATCTGCAGTTTGGATGATTAGGACTCACACCCACCGACCGTTGGCATGGCGACCCTTGCGTCCTTCTGGTTGTGTTGTGTTAGTAACACTTCTTCTCTGTTACGGAGACTTTCTCTCATTACACAGTTACAGCTGTGATCTCCTTGGCCTGGGACCGGGCAGGGGGGTGTGCAGGGGAGGTGGGTTGGGGGGTTGGGACCTGGCCTGCAAGCGGGCTCCTGGCAGTGTTAGTGTGACAGCACAGGCCGTGTCCTCGTGGGACCTGATGCTCGGGGGTAACGGTGTACTCAGCGCGCCTGCCTGTACCGCGGAGAGGAGTGTGGGGCGGTGGTGCCCTGAGGCGCAGTAAACTGGGTGTCCTGCTTCCCCAGAGACCAGGATCTTGGCCCCAAGCCCAGGCAACTGTGTGAGCCGGGCTGATGTAGCCCCAGCACCTGTGGGTCCAGGCCGAGCGCGCCATCTCCTCTGTTTTATCTGTGAGTCACCCACTTCCTCCACCTTATTCCAGGTGCTGGGGCTGCAGAGGCCAGCGGACGCTCACGGCCTCCCAAGTGGACAGATGGCGTCAGAGAACCCAGAAAGCGGTGCTGGAGGCGGGGCAGGGAGGCGCCTGCGTGGAGACGAGCCGGGGCACCATCGCGCCTTCATGTCCATAGCTGCTGCTCAGCATCAATTTTTACTCCTTCTTTTGCAGCAGAGCGGCGCAAATTCACTTCTGCAGCTCCCGACCTTCACCTCAAAGGAAAAGCACTCGGCCTCGCAGCGGCCATCCATCCACAGACACTTCAACTGCCTGTGAATAGCTCCCCGGGCTGAGGGCGCAGAGCAGAGCCCTCAGTCAGCTGGTGATTCATTACTGGAAGGCGAAATCCCATCCTCGGGGCCAAGCTCAACCATCCACCCCCCAGGGCTCCTGGACACAGGGGATGGATTTAGAATTGAGACGGGGGCAGACTTCACCCAAGCAAGGAGGCCTGAGTGTGCCAGGCCGTGCCCACGCTTGTTCCTCAACGAGCAGAACCGAACCCCCGCCCCCCCTGCCATGGCCGTGTCTTGGGTGCATAGAAGCAGAAGGAGACAATGTGCTTCCTAATCCCAATGATTAACCCTTTCCAGTCGATAACAATGTTCCACGTCTCCCAGGGAACAGTCCCTTGGGAGAGGGCCGTTGGCTCCCTGGGAGGACCGGCCCAGGACCCATGTGCTGGCGTCTGTGCTGCGCCTCTTTGGGGCACAGAGATGATACAGGAAGACGCTGGGCTGTCAGCGTGCTCTGCAGAGCCTATGGGAACGTTTCCACATGTGTCAGAAAAGCTGGCCCGTGCACGTTTGGAACAGACAGCAGCCTGCTCCGTGCCGGCCAGAGGGAGCTGAGCCTGGGCCGAGGAGAGCCGAGCCTGTTCCCATGCACTGGTCTGAGATGGAGTCGGGGGAGGGGCGGGAGGAGGCGGGGGCAGAAATCGATGCCCCTCGCCATTGTTCTGCCACCAGCCCTGCTGGGGGGGGTGCCTCCAAATCTCCCCCGCGATCGCCTGCCCCACCCTGCCCTCCTGGCCAGATGCTGAGATCTACAGGGTTTGAGATCTACAGCACAAATCCACAGCCTGCAGCTTTTGTCTCGTTCCAACCCCGGGACCTTTTTAGAACCCAGGAGAGTCCATATCAGCAGGAAGGACGCATCTACCATCAAGGCAATGGTAAGTCACATGGCGAGTGACACTAATCATTCAAATTAGAGACATGGCAGTAGTATGTTAATAAGTGAATCTATTATCCTAAACTACATTAAGTTGAGATTTAACTCTCAGCAAAAAGTTTTGGATAGTTGAGTTTAGTGAAAAAATTAATGAGCTCAAAATTATATCCCGAGATATTAAAACAATATGGACAACTACATAGTGTTCCTATGCCTAGTCTTTGCCTAGTCTTTTTTTTTTTTGATTTATTTATTTATTTATTTATGCAAGCACCGGGCATAGTCAGAAGCGTGGGAGGGTGAGAGAATTCACCAGAGCCAGAGCGGGGAGCAGAGCAGGCAGAAGGACCGAAGGACACTGCTGAGGGGAGCAGCGGGTGGCAGGAGAGGTCTGCGCACCATGCGGGACACTCCTCCGGTGGCCGGGGAGCAGCCGGGGATCGAACTGGCACAGCAGAGGCTCCGGGCATCTTAGCAACCCAGCGCTCAACCGCTGCGCCACTGGAGAGGCCCCTATGCCTAGTCTTTGAAACACAGTGACGCCTTCAAAATCAGTCTACAAGCTGCAGTTAGGATGCTGCATAAACGTGTGCAGGAGGGAAATGCAACTCGTTAGGAATTAACACTGGAAAGATTTAATTGAAGGGCATCATTAAATGATTTTATATATATATATATAATAATGAATGTATGGATATATATGGAAAACCATTAATAGCCTTTCCTCTCCTTCCCAAAAGCAGATTCCCTCTGAATGTAACAGTATGGAAGATTTCCCTTATTGCTCGACACTGAACGAACATTTATCGGCTCCCATGGAAAAGAAACCCTGTATCAGCAAGCAGTGTAGGAAATCCCTTGGTGGCCGGCCATGCCTTCATCAGCACAAGCACATTCACAGTCAAGGTAAAGCCTGTGAATGCCATCTGTGCGGGAAAGCCTTCAGTACCTGCTCCAGTCTGAGACGGCACGAGATGACTCACGCTGGAGAGAAACCTTAGGAATTCCACATCTGTGGGAATGCCTTCATTCAAAGCTCTGACCTAGAAAGCACAATCTGACTCACACTGGAGAGAAACCGTATGAATGTCCCCTGTGCGGGAAAGCCTTCAGTCAGTCCTCTAACCTCAGGCAGCAAGCAAGAACGCACACTGGAGAACAAATGTATGGATGTCACCTGTGTGGGAAAGCCTTCAGTAAGTGTTCTGACCTTCGACGACACGAGGGAACTCACACTGGAGAGAAACCATATGAATGTCATCAAGGTGGGAAATCCCTCAGTCAGTGTTCTGCCCTTAGACAACACGAGGGAATCCACCATGGAGAGAACATGAGTGCTTTTAGTGAATTTTCTGACCTGAGATGACATACAATGATGATCCATTATATTTAGGAGACGTCAGCCATAGCTTTAATGTTGAAAAACACCAGAGGACTCATACATTGAAGGGATACTGGAACTGATGTGGAAGATCCTCTAGTCTTTCTAACTTGACATATGCACATGTATGTGGCCGTGAATACACACATATGACATCAAAACCTTCAGTCATTGGCCCGACCTTCGATGACCTGAGAGAACTCCTACTGTACATAGAAAGAAAGAGGTTGTCTTCAGCAGCAGATGTAAGTTTGAAAAACACTAGAGGATTGACACAGGTCAGACCGCCTGGGAGTGTCATCCATGTGAACAAATATTCAGCCAAGCACCATTCCCGTAGGCACAAGAAAGCTCAGTGAACGAGTCACTGCTAACCCAGGATGTGAGCGATGAATGTGCTTGAGGATTGCCAAGCAATTCACACAGAAGCGATTGAATTAAAAGCCAACAGAACCCTTATTCCCAGAGCCATTCTGTGGCACATAGGAGGAGTCAGATTGTACAGAGCACTCAGTGTCACGAAAGAAGGTTCTCAAACCAAGGAGACGGTAGTCCAAAAACCAAAGTGGAGAAAACTTTAGTTAGATTTCATATCAGATAACGAAATCTAGGAGAAAAATACTCTAAGAATCTTTTAATATGCAAATTAGAAATAATTAAGAATAACCATAATTTCACCGGGAAAGGGTGACGTCGCCAAGATAGTCAAGTGGTCTGGGAATACTGAACTGATGCTGGGAGTATGCAAAATTTTGTAAGAAATTAAAGTTTGCAATAGATTTGTAAAGATGTGAGTAAACCGTGTTGCTAAGAAAGTCTGGTGAGCTGAAGTTCTGCTTGTCCTTATGCAGCTGTCGGCACCTGTTTAGGTCTGGGCTCCGCGGCACGTGGGCTGAAGTTTTAGCCCAACTCAGAGTCTCTCCCAGCAGCCCCTTCCACACAGCTCATCCCCACGCATCCTCTCTCCTCACTGACATAGCGCGCTCCGTCTGCGGCCCGCGGGTGACACAAGATCCCTCACCCCGTGCCTGGTTGCTCCAGTGTGCTGTGGCCCTGACTTGGCGAGGTCATGGGGGGGAAGTACCAACGACACTGATGTCCACCACTGTCATCGCCAGCCCCGTCTCTGTGGGGACAGTTACAGACCAGAGGCACGGGTAGCTCAGCACTTCCAGGCCACAGAACACTCCTTGAATTTCTCCATGAAGCCTCTGAGTTGGGCTAAGTGGGGGCGGGAGTTCTTCGTCCCATGACCACATCCAGTACCTTGACTGGGTGAGTCCTGAGCTCCGCACCCAGTCAGCTCCCCGCCAGTGCTTTCTCCTTCCACAGCAGCTCTGCCGAGAGCACTCAGGCAAGCTGAACCCCCTAAGCTATCCCACACCACAGAAGCCCGCAACGTACTGCAGAATGAAAGTTCTCACAAAGGAATTGCACATGTTTCCCTTTGAACAAACCTAAAAACTGAACTCAAGCTCAAGGGGAAATGCTTCCGAGAGAGAACTAAGCTGGTGGGTGCTCTCCCAACTGCCACCGTCCCCACTCACATCCTGAGGCCCTGTGAGTGAACACAGTCTTGCCTCCCAGTGATACCTCACTGTTTTCAAATCCCCCTCCCTCAAGCGATTCTATGGTGCAGTGAGGGTGGAAACAGTCATGTGAGGAGGAGGAACTAAAATTCAACATTCTGGTATCTTGGCTGGAGAGGCAGAGACAAGAGAAGTGTGAAGAAGGGCTTCAGGGAACAAATAAGTTCAGACCCTGGAGATGTAACAGGGTGGTCCCCAGGAAAGGGGGAGGTTCCCTGCCCCAACCAAGGGAGGGTGGAGCTGAGCAGGAAGAGGAGAAGCTGCAGAAGAGACTGAGGAAGGAAGCAGGATGGAGCCAGAAGGAGACCTGGAGGAGGCGCATGGAGCCTAGAGATACGTGAAGAAACTGCGCTTGTCTTTCGGTTGTGGACTGGGTGACACAGATGTGGGTGAGACCCATGGGGAGGTGACAGTGGAGGCTTTTATCTTGATGTTGATTTTGCTCTTTTCCTTCCGGGCTTGTCTGGTTATTTCTGACCCTTTGCTGTGGGTCCCCACTGGAAGATGCTTTAGACTTGTGGCAGGCCTTGGGGCCTTGCTCTGGGCCAATCCAATTTGGATGGACTTTTACCCACGAGGGGACGGGTAAATTTGGGTGCTTCATTTAGAAACTAGACTCTGCCTTACCTGTATTGTTTCCTAATTTTATTAAAGTTCCTTCCCCTTAAAGCGTCCTATGTTTTGTGTTGATGCGGCCGATGGCAGAACCCATTTAGAATAGGCAGGTTTGCGGGGTTTGGGCTGCCCCTCTCCCTGCTCTATAACAGAGACACACCTCATGGGTTCTCATTTCCACCGTCACAGTCCAGGAGATGCTACTCAGTCTTTTTGTGACTTAGTTTATTCAACTCTAAGGTGGAAATGAGCTGAGGGCTTCATTCTTGGCATGGCTACGAGGCTACTGCGGTGGACCAGAGGCCCCAGATGGCTGCGGGCAAAGGGCACTTCTGTCAAGACCAGGTAGATCCCCCTGCTGTGTTCCTGCCCCCAGGGAAATGGACAGTAAGAAGCGAACCTCTCAGTTTAATTGGCACAGCTGATAATGATCAGGCGCTGACCGGAAAGCACCAGGCTTTCCTGGCCGGGAATCCTCGGGATGTGCCTGTGGCTTCAGTCACCTTCCGGGCTTTCTGAATTTGAAACAAGATTTTAAAGCCAAATTGCCGTCTGCTTCCCATCAATAATTGTGTTCATGTCTGTTAACCTTTTGGGGGGTTCATTTATGTAGCGTTCTATTTCTTCATTCCCCCCTGCACCCCGCCTCCCGAGCACCCTGGTCCCTCCCCTCCCCCGGGTGCCCATTCATCATGGCCCATGAGCTTTTTAAAAGAGGCTGATCAAGGCACCCTCCATGGAAATACCCGGGCGTGTCCATTTGTTAATACCTGGTCATGTCCCTTTGTTATTTTTTGTTTGTTATTTTGCTTGTGCTTGTTTTGTTTGTTTGTTTGTTTTTGTTTGTGTTTGTTTTTGTTTGTTTGATTTGTTTGTTTATGCTAGTTTCCGTTTTTGCTTGTTTTTGTGAGTGTTTGTGTGTTTTTATTTGTTTTTGTTCGGTTTGTTTTTTTTGTGTTTGTTATTTTCGTTTTTGTAAGTTTCTGTTTGTTTTTGTTAGTGTTTGTTTTTGTTAATTTTTGTTAGTGTTTGTTTTTGGTTTTGTTTCGCTTCTTTTTGTGAGTGTTTGTGTTTGTTTGTTTCTGTTTGTTTTTGTTTGTTTGTTTTCATTAGTTTGTTTTTATTAGTTTTTGTTTGTGTTTTTGTTTGTTTATGTTTGTTTTCGCTTTTTTGTTTTTGTACATTTGTTTTTGTTTGTTTGTTTTGTGGGAACCCCTCCCCATCCCCCGAGAGGCAGGAAAACTAACCTGCATTGCAGAGGCTGCCAGCTTCGCCACGGGGGAGGCCCTATCAGATTTCCTGTTAAAAGACAGCATAAGCAACTGTGCTTTAATTCTGAAACTTTTTGTCTGATATAAATGAGCAAAGTAAATAAGTATGTGTGGGAGAGACGGTGTCTCACTCCAGAATTACGAGGCCCGGCGTGGAAGGGAGCAGCAGCCCACACCTGGGCCCCGAGTGCAGGCTTTGGCTATGGCCCAACAATGATCTGATCACTTCCCCCGCTTTTCTAATGACTGTTGGTCCCCAGAATGGAGCACCCATGGCCTTGATCATCGATTTCTGCAGAATGAAAGCAGCAAAACCCAAACAGGTGCCCACTAGGGACAAAGGTACGGACATTCTAGTCACGAAGGACACCCCATCTTCAGCTCCCGATCCTCATGACACTACTCAGAACTTTTACCATGACAATTATCATCACAAAAATTATATGTCTTAGTAGCGGGCAAAAGCATCTGCAACAAATGATAAACACATTCTAATTAAAAAAGCAATGGGCACACACATGTCCGTATGGTACATTTGATCTTTATTCATCTTTTGGGAAGGATAAGGTAACTTTCCCAAATCACTCAAAATCATTTTCCCTCTTGCCAGAATTCACTAGGTTAATTTTATCGCAGGATTCAACCCCTCCATCTAGTCCTAGATAGCCCTCCCACCACCCACATTCCCTTCTTCAGAGAAAACGAGGGGCTACAGGCAATGCCTGCTATCAGAGAACTTAGAAGTATGCCAAGAACACCACTCCCGGAAAACATGGCAAGCAGGTGCCCCACCCCCAAGGGTGACCCCATCGGAGGTGCTGAGGGTGTGTGATCCCTGCAGGAAAGGGACACAACTACCACTAGTCATACCCTGGGGCCTTGCTTCAGGGAGCCCTGATGTTTCTCACCCTCACCCCACCACCCACTCTGCTCTGGCATCTCTAAGCAGACTAAATCCTATCAGGAACTGAACTCCCACGCTGCCTTCCAGAAACCACTATGGATCTCTCTCTCAACAAGTCTTCTCAGAAGGTTCAGAAGGTAGAAATGCTTTGTGCCCCTTGGGGGTCCTCAGCTGTACCGTATCGTTTTGGACACAAACTGTTCATTGAAAGCAACGTACATGCTACATTAAGCAGTGTTGTGAGTTCACAGAGAACAGGCGCAGGAGAAGGCACTCAATCGTGACTCCATGCACTGGCTCCTGAGGCTCAGGTCCTTCCAGGATGGAGCGCGCTGCCTCCTGCCCGGGGGCACGCCCAACTTGCTAGGTCCAGGTGTCCGTCACGGGCGCTGGGAGGCTCTCGTGCTCCCGCCTTGTACTCCACGCTGCGGGAGAGCGACTCGTTGGATGCAGAACAGGTTTCCATTGGGGACAGCTGAGTAGCTTTGCAGTAAAACTCATCCTAGGACAATGCTGAGTGTGCTGTGTGGGCCTCCTGCGCCCAGCCCGGGGCTCTGCCCTTTCTTCCCCCGCCACAGTTGGAGGATCAGGTGCGACCAAAACTAGGGAACCCCGTGCCAGGAGTGGGATTCCATTGGGCTCCTGCACCTGGCCCACACGGAGCTGGGGAGCGCTTGGGAATCCCATTGCTGCTGGGCAGGGGAAGGAGCAATCCGGGGTCCTGTCGAAGGTGCTGAGGGTGAGGAGCACTGGGTTTGCGTGGCTCTGGCGGGGTGGGTCTCCCCTGGGACATGCAGGATGCTGGGTGTCGGTGTCTAGAAGGCAAGCAGGACCCTCTGGGCCTTCCTGTTCTTCCCCTTGGTGGCTCTGGTTCTTCCTCCCATGCCAGGGGCTCTGCCCATGGGGGCTGGCCCTTGAGCAGCATGTGCCCAGGCTGAAAGCTGCGGCTGGCCAGTGTCGCGCTGGGCAGGACCCGCTCTGGACCCCGCGGGCTGACTGGGCGGGTGGATCACGACCGCGTCGGCGGGCAGGGCACGGTCCACCTCCCTGAGCTTGAGGGCAGGCTTGGGTCGCTCGTGCTCCTGATGCTTTCTCCACTGGTCCAAGGTGACCGGCCGGGTCGGGGTCTCTCGCGCAGGCTCCTGGGG
Source organism: Talpa europaea (assembly GCF_964194135.1). Classification (NCBI taxonomy): domain Eukaryota; kingdom Metazoa; phylum Chordata; class Mammalia; order Eulipotyphla; family Talpidae; genus Talpa; species Talpa europaea. The sequence continues at coordinate 40,676 of NW_028167939.1, forward strand.
CTCGGGGACCGCAGGAGGCCTGTCTCCCACAGGCTCCCGATGGGCATCAGGGAGCAGCTCCACACCTGTGGTGGTCAGCGTTGGGGGTGGCCCACCAGGGGAGTCCTGCTCGCTGGCCCTGTCCAGTTCCTTCTTCTGGATGTAAAAGAGCACGTAGGCCTGTTGGCTCAGGGCAGAGGAGACATTGCAGGAGGTGACCTGAGAGTCGTCCATGCGATACCACCGGTCCTTCCCAAGCCTCACGTAGCAGAAGTAGTGTCCCTGGTGACACCCCCAACCTGCGTGGACCAGCAACGCATAGAGTTCGTACTCCATGGCCCCCGCCTTCTTCTCGGACAGCAAGGCCTGCAGGTCCAGGCGCTGTGGGTAGTGCACGGGCTTGGCCACCTTGCCGCCTGTGGGGCCGCCGAAACGCTTGAGCATGAGGATGAGGACCTGGGGAGGGGCGTGCAGAGCCAGCGTCTTGGCGGCGGGCCCCCTGTCGCCACAGGCAGCGCAGTGGTACGCGTCGGGCCCGTCCAGTCTCTCCGGCTTCACCAAGGCCTGCAGAGCCTGCTCCACGCTGTCGGCGGCCTGGATGTCCAGGGCGATGTCCAGGTAGGGCTCCAGCGTGGTGGAGACTCCGCAGCAGCGCACGCACTGGATCTGGGACCTCCAGTAGCCCCCGAAGAGCCGCCGCACCAGGGTGCTGTCCTGGGGCTGTGGGTGCGCGGCCGCCAGCTCGCTCACACACCCGCCCTGCATGGCGCCCACGGTGGCCATCAGGAACTCGTGGGCATCTTCCTGGCGCCAGGCATGAAAGCCGGCGAGCAGCTCCTTCACGGGCGACACCACCTCCCCGGGGTGCAGGAGGGCGCGGGAGACGTGCGCCCGCATGGCGCAGAGCGTGCAGGACAGCCGCCGGGGGCAGGAGGGCGTGCGCGGCCGGGACAGCAGGTAGCCGGCCAGCGGGGGCGTGTAGGTCAGGCACTGCAGGGCCGCGTTGGCGTAGCAGGTGTTCCCCAGGTTGCGCAGCCCGGCCCCCACCTGGCCGGGCCCCAGCCGGCGCCCGAGGCGGCCCTGGCAGCCGGTCGTCTCCGCAGGCCCCGGGGCCATGCCGCGCGCGCCTGGCCGGAGGGACGAGCGGCTTCTTGGAGGGGAGGCAGGTCAGCGCTCCCGGGTCCCCGCACCTGGTCCAGAGACTGCGATCGCGTCCAGTCCTGAGGCCGAAGCTCCGAGTCGCGGCGAGGTCCGGAGTCTACCCTGCCGGGGTCAGGAAGAGCCGCTAGACGATGCGCGCCTCGGGACCGCTGGCTCCGAATGACCTGCAGGCCCGGCCCGGGCCCCTTTTATAGCCCCTGGCCCCGCCCCGCGGCGAGGCCCCGCCCCCGATCCCCACTGGTCACCGGCCTGCTGGGCAGCGCTGGGCGTGGCCCTTCCGGTCCAGCAGCTCCCCGGGGAGTCCGGTGCTGGGTGACAGCCCCCCCCTCCAGTCTGCGGGGCCGGACCTGGCACAGGTGCAGTCTGACGAGGCACTCAGCGCCCCAGCTGCCCACGGCTGGACAGGGACAGTCATCAGGCCCCTTCCGACCCCCTCAGCGTCCTGGGCTCGGGACCCGAATAGGGCTGGGGACGACAAATTGCGGCTCGGACCCTCCACTGGCGTCACCCCACCTGTCCCCGCATGTCAGAGCAGCATCAGCACGAGCTGGCAGGGACAGGAGAGAGTCAGAGAAGCCCGGAGTTGGCTCCGGACACATGTGGGGCTGGGGTGACTCCTCTGGCCGGGGCGCAAAGGGCAGGAGCAGACTCTCGGGGAGCTCGCAGGAGGCCCCGCTGCACTCAGGAGCAGCCCGCGGGATGGACACAGGCGGCTACATCATTCATTCCCAAGGATTCGGGATTAAAAAATATCTTCAAGGGAAGCTGCACACTCAAGACAGTCGTGACGAGGTTTCTCTGATCGGGACCCAGGAGGTCCAGACGCCGAGCCGAGGGCCTGGCCTGGGCCTGCGAGGTGGGAAGATGCAGAACGGGTGTTGGGGAGACAGAGCCCCTCGGGGCCCGCCATCCTCACAGTGGGGCGGGCGCTGGCCGGGACAGACAGGATCCACTCAGCGTCCACCGCGGGCCCCGGGAGGCCCCTGCAGCCAGAGATGCTGGGTGTGGCCACATGGCCCGGGGACGCCTGGAGCCACAACCCCCGCCCCAGGGGTGAGGGGCAGTGATTGAGGGAGGGAGGCACAGCGCTCCCTGGAGAGGCCCCAGGGCTTGACCTCTGGCACCTGCTTCCGGAACTGGCCCCCGGGATATTGCCCTCAGAACCGGGATGTGGCTGGGGGGATGTGGGGGGGCTCGGCTGCCGCCGTTCTGTGGAGGGCTCGGGTTAGGGGAGCGCTGTGGCCCGGGCTGTCCCCCTGTGGGCGCTGGCAGTAAGGAAGTGGGTTGGCAGGCAGCCCTTGTGTCCGCACCCCTGGCAGTGGGTCACTTTGATCTCTCTAGGCTTCAGAAAATGAACCACCCGAACTCCCTGAAATCTGGCCGAGGCCCCGCGTCCTCTCTGGCTTCCCTTGGGGGAAGCAGCGTCGGCTCTGCCCAGCCCCACTGCAGCCCCCACCCCTAGACCCGTGCGCGCTCAGGAATCCGGAGCGTGTCCCCCTCACCCCGGGGCTCCGGGGTGCGCCCAGGTGCGCCCGGTCCAGCAGGCGCCTCATGACCGTCGGGGGGTGAAGACAGAGGTCAGCCCAAGCCCCACCGCGCTTTCTCAGGGCGCCCTAGATGCCTAGGGCTGGGGGGTCGTGGGTGCCCACGGAGAGGGTCACCCGGCGCCAGACTCCCCTGGAGATGCCAGCCCGGAGGGGCCACGCCCAGCGCTGCTCAGCAGGCTGGTTACCCGGGAAGGGTGGGTCGGGGGCTTCAGGGCGAGCGGGGCCAGGGGCTATAAAGGAGGCGCGGGCCGGGCCTGCAGGTATTTGGATCAACCCCGGCCCGTCCCAGGAGGGGGGTCGCTGGGGATGGGGCAGCGTTGGGTGGCCCAGGTGTGTCCCCTGACTTTCCTCTTCCATCGCACCCTTGTGCTGCGGGGGTGGTGGGCGAGGGAGGCGGCCAGTCGCTATGACAGGTCCTGGATATGACGTGCCGAAGAAAAGGGGGGCCCTGGGGAAGGGGGGCGCTGTGTCCTCACTAGCCCGGCCCGGAGCTCGGAGAGGGCCTGGCTGGCGCCAGGCTGTCCTGCTGCAGCCGCGAGATGGCTGCGCCCGGCTGGCGTCCCGCCCCTTCCCTCCCACCCCGGCTCCTCAACCCCGACGTCCTGAGCCACGTGGACCCCATGACAGCGGGGGAGACAGACCCCGAGGATTCCCGGGCGTGCGCTGGGGCTCCCTCAGGGGGCTGGCTGCCCCCGGGCCTCCAGAGCGCTGGAGCCGTGGCCGCGGGAGCCGCCCTGTCCTTCCCCTGCCCAGCCTGTGGGGCGGCCAGCACCGGGCAGCCTCCTGCTGGGGGCTGGACTCTAATAAGAGGGTGTCTCACCAGCTCCTCTTCACTCTCAGTAACACACTCTTGTGTGCAAATGAGTGAGTGTGGGGGGATGTGTGCCAACGCACTCGCGACGCGTGGAAGGTAAAGCCCGACACAAATTTCACTTTCAAAGACTTTACTAAGAGCAGGAAACTGATTCGTGTTCGGCTCAAAACAAGCGGGGGAAGGTGCCCGACGATCCCTCGGCCACCACCACCCCGGCCACATGTCAGCGCGGGGTGGGGGGCCGGGGCAGGGCGCCCTCCGCACGCCCTGGGCCCACCCCAGGGACTCCCCCAGATTCACACAGTGAAGCCCAGGCTGGACCCGATTCTGCTTCACCCCACAGGGAAGCCAGAGAGACCCTCCCTCGCCCAAGCCCAGGGCACTCAGGCCCAGTGCTCCTCCCCCTCGGGGTCCCTGCCCAGGTGCAGAGTTGGGGTGACCACGCCCCCAGAAAGGTGTCAAGGGTCCTGCCCCGATGCCGCCCTTCAGCGTCCCTGGTGCTCCCCACCCCCACCCGCCCTGCGGTGGCAGCTCCTCCAGGAGAGCGATTCCCAGGAGCCCCCATTGCGCTGTGACACTATGTGTGTCGTTTCCAGCCGCTCCCAGGGAGCTGGTAGTTTGGGGTCTTGGTCTTACTTGAGTACAATTTTCAGGACTGCCCGGGGCACCGCCTCTGTGGCTCGGCTGGGCAGGGCTCCCTGAGCGAGCTATGACGTGTTGCCTCCATTTATCTCTAGTCAGAAGCGGGTCCGACGCCAAGGACCTTTCTCAGGCCGGGAACATGGTGCTGCTCATTGAGGTGGCTCCAGGCTGCTCCCGGGACCAGAGACAGATGCTCAGGTGCCACCAACATCTTTAAACAAGACTTGGTGAATGTTGCCCCTGGCCTGATGGGCTAAAAATTGCCTCTAAGGCTTGGAGAGTGAGAGGGGGCGGCGGGGCGGCCGGAGGAGGGCCGGGCTGCTAAGGGTGGACGCGGGTTTGGAGGAAGGAGAGATGCAGCAAGGGCTGCGCGTCTCCTGGGGAGGAAGCCTCACAGAGCGGTTGCCCGGAGATGACCTCACGCCAGCCGTGAGCTGCATTTGCAACAGCTTGCATTGTTTTGAAAAGGTTAAATTTCCTACAAATTTCTTCATTCAACATCCTCAGCCACTGCCTTCTGCTCACTTATGTCCTTTTTTCCTACGTGCAATCTCGCTGGAGAGTTTTCATGCTGCTTTTAGGTTTGCTACCTCGCTGTTAGAATCTCAGTGTTGACCAAATGTAAGGAATTCCTTCAGATTTCCCTTCCTCCACGACACCGGGGTGTTTGGAATCGCCTCACCCAGACGCCTGTCAGAGATGCTCCGTGAATCAACAATTTCTGTTGATCTTACACGGAACAGTCCCCCAGTCTGAACTGTCTGTCGGGACTCTTGGTCCTGCTTCAAAGACTCTTTTATACCCCGAGGTGTTTTATCCTCTTCTTGCTGTTTGAACCTTTGCTCCTTCGATGGCTTTTCTTGAGCACGTCAGGCTGGCAGGTGGCTGAATCTTAGTTCACAGTGATTGTGAGACTAGCGTTTCTCCCGAGCGGAGCTTGCCCAGGACGGAAATAATTTTGGAAGAATGAGGTGCTCCCTGCACAAGTCCTCCAGACATGTCAAAGTTTGGAGCTGTTGGTGACACCGTCCCCACAGCTCTGCTTGCAGCGTGCCTGCACCTGCAATGTCAGGTTGGCGAGCGGCACCCTGACAGCACATCTGTGCATGTGCGAAACCACCGATCACTGCTCTGACCTGGGAGAACTCACCTGCAAACCTGACCTCTTGACGGCAGAGTGTGGGGGTGGGAGGATCCTCCCTGCTCACCCCAGGAGTGCAGTGCTGATTCATGCAGGGTGAGAGCCCTTGGAGGGTTAAATACTCCTGCTGGGACTGGATTTTGCTTCTGCTTTATCATGCACTGTCCACCAGGCAGGTGACTTCCTGCAGGCCTGTGAGACTCTCCCTTCAGGGTTGGGTCCCCTGGTGTCACCAAATGGCGCAGCGGTGGCTGAAGGCTCTCCCGCCCAGCAGACACGCATGCGGCCGCTCTCCAGGGTGGGTCTCTCATGGCTTCTAAGGTGAGCGCGTTGACTGAAGGCTTTCCCGCAGCGGCCCTCATGGTGTTTCTCGCCTGTGTGTGTTCTGCCGGGGCGCCGGAGCTCAGAGCCGTGATGGAAGGCTTCCCCGCAGAGCAGACGCTTGTGTGGTGTTTCTCCACTATGAATTCTGTTGTGCTGGCTAAGGCCAGAGCTTTGGTTGAAGGATTTCCTGCCCTGTAGACAGGCATCCTGCTTCTCTGCAGGGCGGATTTTCTCCTGGCTTCTAAGGTAAGAAAAATGACTGAACGCCTTCTCACATGCGCGGCATTTAGAGGGTTTCTCCACAGTGTGAGTTTTCTCTTGCTGTTCACAGTAAGAGCTGTGGCTGAACACTTTCTCATGTGAATGGCGTGCGTGTGGTCGGCTACCTCGTCGTCGGGTCTGGGTGTTATTGAGGCTTCTAAGGTCAGAGCTTTGCAAACATTTGTGCCCACCTCAATGACAGTTACATGTATTTTTCTGCAGGGTGCGTTGTCTTGTGTTTCTTGAGGTGAAGGTAAGGACGAAGGAGCTCCCCATACTCGTGGCACTCACGTAATTTTCCTCTAGTGTGAAATTGTTTGTGTGGTTGAAAGGACAAGTCTTTGCGGAGTGATTTTCCATGCCCTGTTGTGATATGAGGCTTTTGTCCCACGCGAATTAAAACACGTTGATTGAACTCAGCTCTGTGAGTAAACTCGTCACCCACGTCAATGTGTCCAACGGGAGCCTCTGGAGTGAGACGTGGCTGTTTGGGAGAAGAGAAAAAAGACTCTTAGTGGTTTGCCAGCCTATGTCCTTGCCTTCATTTGTCCACTAGCAACCTGGGCGTGACAGTCTCTAGGGCTCGTCTCGCACACGTACTGGGTCACTCACCTGCAGGCAGACAATATTATCCTTTGAGATATTATTTTCCTACCATGAGAAATGTTGATGCAGTTGACTGTATTTTTAGAACTGAGGTTTTGCCTTGAGCTCATTTATTTTGAGCTTAATTTCTTCACTGATTTCAAACTACCAAACTTTTCCCCAGAAAGTGCTTAATTCCAACTCTATTACACTCCTGGAGTCACCTTACCTTATTGCTGGATCTGCAGTTTGAATGATTAGGACTTACACCCACTTACCGTTGGCATGGCGACCCTTGCGTCCTTCTGGTTGTGTTGTGTTAGTAACACTTCTTCTCTGTTATGGAGACTTTCTCTCATTACACAGTTACAGCTGTGATCTCCTTGGCCTGTGGAGGGGTCCGAGCCGCTGTTTGTCGTCCCCAGCCCTATTCGGGTCCCAAGCCCATGACGCTGAGGGTGTCGGAGGGGGCCTGATGGCTGTCCCTGTCCACCTCGTGGGCAGCTGGGGCGCTGAGTGCCTCGTCAGGCCACACCTGTGCCAGGTTGGGACCCGGCCGAGGGGAGACGGGGATGGATAAGATCAGCCCTGGCTAGTCCCAGAGGGGGGTCAAGGAGGAGGGTCCCACATGGCGCGCAGACCTCTCCTGCCGCCCGCTGCTCCCCTCAGCGGTGTGCTTCGGTCCTTCTGCCTGCTCTGTTCCCTGCTCTGGCTCTGGTGAATTCTCTCACCCTCCCCCGCTTTTGACTGTACCTAGTGCATGTATAAATAAATAAATAAATAAATATATAAATAAATAAATAAATAAATAAATAAATCTTTGGGGGGGGAGAGAAAGATGCCCGAGAAGTGCTCAGGGACTCGCTCTGGTGACAGAGGAGGGGAGGAGACACGTCTATGGCTGGGAAGTCGTCGTGGATGACACCGCGGCCCGGAGAATCCCGCCCTTGCAAGCCGCTGGGCTCTGGAGGAAGAAGAGGAAGGAGACAAGGGCGTGGAGGAGGCCCGAATGGGGTCAGATTCCCAAGTGGTTCGTTTTCTCCGGGGCTGCTGACGGGCCTCTCACAAGCACAAGGCCCGAGAACGTTCCCCCAGGGCCGTAGGTCCCCCAGCCACCCCCTCCCCGCAGAGCTCAGCATAAAGATCCTGCACCATAAAGACCAGAAGCAACACCAGACAGGGTTTCAAGCCTATTTTAATCCTTACTTTCAAATCTCCTATAAGTGCTTTGTTCTGGAAGTTGTCCCTTCAGCTGCCGTGTCTGTTGGCATCTCCACGGGCAGCGGGCGTCACGGCCTGAGGAGACTGTCTGCGTCTTCCACCCGGGAAGGGCGTGGTGCGAACGTTCTGCCATGAAAGTGGCCCGTGGGATACGCGTGGTTCGGCCTGGAACTGGGGCTCAGCCTTAGGCAGCTTAGAGAAATCACGGTCTCCCTTGCCCTCACCGCTGCCCGATGGAGCGGGGGTCACAGAGGGCAGGAAAGCGTCCTGTTTAGTATGTGTAGGGGTTCCCTGCTACCCCTATATTTCCCAGGAGAAAGTGAAAAAATAATTTTCCATTTCAGTCTGATTCTTCCCGGGAGTCAAAGCCCACGACCAGTGCCTCATTACCCAGCTCTCCCCGCTCCTGGTGCACCCTGGGCATGCAGGGCACCTCAGTCTATAAGCCTTATTTATGGGGTGTCTCTTGGGGTGTTGTGATCTGTCCTGGATAGCGGGTATTCAGATCCTTGCATTAATCAGGGGCTTCTCTTTTAGAGCTGACCGAAATCCCCGTCCCCCTGCTGAGTGCCTCACGGAGGACTTAAAAGCAGGTGCCTAGTACCCGGCTGCCCCCCACCAGCATCTGAACGACTTGACTCCCCTGTTCTTCAGATCCCTCAGCTCGCCCCACCAGGCAAGGAACCCAGATTCTTCAAGCCGGGACATCCTTCAGCTGGCGGAGAGACAAGCTTGGTCACCCGGGTAGCGCCCGCCTCTGGGATGCCGAGCACGCGCTCCTTCCTGCGCGCTGCCGGGAAGACTCGGCTCTCCAGGTGTGGCCTCACGTCCAGGGGGAGGGGCAGCCACTTAAAGCTCAGGGCAGAGGCCTGTGTTGGGGGGTGCTGAGCACAGGGTCCACCTTAAAAAGTGAAAATCCTGGTGTGGGCGCTCAGGTACAGCGCAGCAGGCCAGCCAGCCGGGCTCTGGCCCTGGGCTGCGGGGGAGGAGGGGTCGGAAGCAAAGCCTTGCGCTCTGGTCAGTTTTGGCGATACATGTCCGTTTTCTCCCTCACAGAGGTTGTAAGCTGCGGAACATGCTAGTCGAACACTCTGAACTACGGAGCTGTGTACCTGACACCTGCGGGTATGGATCCTGCTGGGGAAAGCGCGCGAGGTGTCCGGTGTACCCGGGATGGCAGTTCTCCCACAGATGCCTCACTGGGCTCTGTACGGGGGCATCGGTGATGGCTCAGTGGAGCACCGAGGCAGTCGTTTCCCCCGGCTCAGGTCTGGGTGTTGCAAAGGAGAGCCCTTATTCTGGGCATCGCCGGAGAGGCGTCGGGTCAGGGCTGCAGTCACTGAGCAGGGGAGGCCACCTGGTTTGAGGCATAAATGGTTCTGGACTCTTCCAGCTTCGGGGAGGGGAGTGTGAAGAGCTGTCACCCCTGACTGAATGCTAGTCGCATGCTTGCGGAAGCATAATCACTAGCTTCTAGAAGTGTCCTGCATTAGGAAGTCATGGCTCTTTGAGGAAAGCCACTTTGCTCCACTGCTCTTCCGGCATGAGCTTGTCCTGGACCCTGCCCTGCTTCAGTGACGGCAGGGGGCCATCTTGTCCATGCTGACGGCTGTGTTTCCTGAGCGGGCGGCCATTCCCCTGGTGTTGGACAAGGGACTCGTGCGCGCCCTCTCTGAAGTTGGCAAAACTCCACAACCTATACCCGGTGAACTTCTCAGCAGGTGGGGTCCTGGGCCAGCATCTCCTGAGACAGCCTGCTATGGTCCAGCACGAGCGGTCTCGCAGCCAGAGTGTCATCTCAGCTAGAAAAGATGGATCCCAGCAGCAACCGGGCTAAACATTTCTCTCACCACCGAAGACTTCCCTTTTACTTCTTACATCCTGTCTTTGCCTCAGCTGTCCTGATGCCACCCTCAAGCTCTTAGAAGTCCACTCCCAGGCCAGGGAAGGAATGGTGCCAAGCTTTTCTGCAGGAAGTGCTGCCACCTTTTGTGGTCACCTTCGGTTCCAGCCAGAACTCCTCCAAATGGTGGCAGCAATGATACCCAGTATCCCAGATGCTCCTCACTACCTTCCCTGCACACCCTGCGTCACCTCCAGCTGCCCTTCTCAGAGACATGAGAAGACCTAACTCGGGGTACACGGTCGGCACAGAGGCTTCGCAGCCAGACATGTGTCAGCCTGAAGACTAGTTCAAGCGGTTACGTGCTGTAATGTTTCCGCTGTCACGCGCGTCCTGTGGAGGCTGGCTTCGCCCGACAAGCGGAGATAATGACGGTGGACTTAGGAGGCCTGAATAAGTGGCAAGATTCTGAGTCAGTACTCTGTCACCTCCTGTGTGACCGACGTGGATGGCATCTTTGTGACAATTTCTTTGACCCTCTGTAAGAATTACCCATATTTTGAGACCGGGCAGGGATGGAAGAGATCCAGAATGGACACCTTGGCTGGTCGAGGCCTTCTGGGATAGGGACCATGAAGCTAATAATGACTGTCTCTGGGGAGATGGGTTTGGTGTTGTATAAATATTTTCAGGTTGTTGTAAATGGTTTTTCATATTAAACAAGTACTTTTTTTTTTTTAAAGGTTTATTTATTTATGCATACAAGAGCTGGGGTACAGGCCAGACATGCGGGGGGTGAGAGGATTCACCAGAGACAGAGTGGGAAGCAGAACAGGCAGACTGACTGAAATACACTGCTGAGGGGAGCAGAGGGCAAGCCAGGAGAGGTCTGCTGTGCCATGTGGGTTGCTCCCTGGCCGGGGATCGAACTCGTGCTGCAGAGGCTGCAGATTGCTTCATAGTGTGGTGCTTAACCCCTTGCGCCACCAGGGAGGCCCCTAAACAAGTACTTTTTTAAACAAATGTTTTAGAAGTCATAAAATAGGCTATTTTAAAAGTAATGTTCTCAGTTGTAGGTGAAAACCCAAGATTCTGGGTGAGTAGTTAATGATGGACGACATTAGTATCATCTCAAGGCAGTGCTAATGGGGACCAGAAACGGTATTTTGTGGTCTTGTCGGGCGGCCCCCAGCAGCCTCGCGGGGGTGAGCGGGCTCTTGGAACAGGCCAGTAAGCCGGGACCTACGGTGTTCGCTGACTTCTTTGTATCATGGCAAGATTCAAGCCATTCACAGACCTCCCGAATATTTTATAAACAATTCTTGGGATCCGGTACAGGCCAGCTCAAGTGTGACTCAAGAACTGAAGGGATGTAATAAGGGAATCAGCACCTCTCCTTTGCTGTCCCGGGGCAGGGAGTGAGGCGGAGCAGTGTCGCTGGTGCTCTGACTCACCTCTTGAGGGGCCACCTGACTGGGCCACCTGACTGGGTGGCCCTTTGAGTGGACCTCTGCTTTCCATGCTCAGAGGAGCAGCGGAGTGAACCCTCTGCCTCACGAAACAACCCTGTCGCCACGGCTCCATCTGCTTGGGAGTGAGGGGCTGAGGGTCACGGTAGAGCTCGGTGCTGGTGAAAAGCTCCCCTTATGGCAGGACCTGGAGATCTCGCTTGTGAAAGACGTTCTCCCGCAGGCATCATCCCTCTGCGCAGAGAAGGGGGGTCCCGCGCTGGCTCAGTACTTTCACTCAGCACTGCTGCCGAGTGCTGGCACCCTGGGGTGGACGTCCCAGGTCAGGTGGCCGGAGCGATGCTGGTATCTGAGAAATCCCACAGTGTTTGCCTGTAGGTGGAAAACTTGCATATGCCAGGGATTGCTGTGCTTTGGAATCAGGGAGGAATTGAATATGCCGCAGTCACATAAAGTGCCATAGTTTTGAGGCTTTTATCCATAAGACACCTGTATTTAAATATTTTTCACTCGCAGCGATGGTCATGGCCTTCTCACTTTTGACTCCTGGAGAGGATAACCCTGTGGAGCTCTCCTAGAAGGCACTACAAGTCTGTTGGCGAGGGTGGCAGCACACCCAGAGGAAGGTTTGGGGCTTCGTGGCAGGTGCATCTGGAAAGTGCATGACACCGGAGGTCTTATGGTGTCTTTCTCCCTCCTCAGCTTTGCCGGCTTAGTGGTGGACTGTCTGTGAGCGGCAACCAGAGAGAAACAGTCGGCAACTGAGTCGCTGACGATGCAGTCACTGGTGAGTGGGGAGGCCATTTCCACTCAGGTCGTACCCCACAGTGTGGACGGGCGGGGCTGCTTCTCCTGCTCACAGCGATGTTCTAAGTGTGGGCTTCAGGGATCCCAGCTGCAGGGGAGCTCCCCAGGAGACTGTGATGGTTGTAATGGACCAGGGGCGCCTCAGTAACTAATGTCCTTCCTGTGACACCGTGAATCCCTCCATGAAGGCTGTGTGTCTACAGAAGACAAGAGAAGTTTCTTTTGTCTAATTCATTGCATGGGCTCCCTGGGAGTAAGTTGCTCATTACTGTCATTTACTGTCACTGGTTCTCACGGCGTGCGGCTGTGCGGGTGCCCTCAGCAGAGGGGCGGGAGGCCAGCACAGCACAGTAGGGGGCCGCGGGGCTACCAGGTGAGGCCAGTCAGTCCCATGTCACAGGTCAGGGGGACGGCTGGGAATTGCTTAGCACAAGAGACGTGTAGGCCAGAGAACGCAAGAGTAACCGCTCCTTCGTTTTTGCTAATTTGAATTTAGAGTTTTGATATATTTACCCTTTTGGAAACTTCCTAAAAGACAATTTAAATTCTCATCATATTTGTTCCTAATCATGCAGTTTACCTTTTTGTATTTAACTTTTTTAATAATAACTGGAATTACTGTGTAGGGAGAATTTTTCTCTTAATTCTGGCTGCACATTCAAGACAAAGAATAGAATAAAATTCTAGCTCCTTTGGAAATGTTTTCAAGAACTAGATAGCCCAAATCCAATCAAGAGACTTCTTTAATCTCTCAGCAGGGAGCCAGGATGGAGTGTGACACCTGGCGGTGGAGGCCCCAGAGAGAGACCGGGTGTCGTCATCCCCCAGCAGTGTCTGGCGTGAGCCTGTCCCAGGGCTGCCTGCCAGTGCAGGGGCCTCAGGGGCCCTGGTGTGTGCCGCTGACCTTCTCCTTTGGGAACACCTGAGTCCTGCAAAGTTGAGGGCAACTGCATGTACTGCTGCCAGGGTCTGTGAGCAGTTTCTTTTCTGAAGAATGCTGGCGACTGCTTTACGGTGATCAGATATTTTAATGAGTAGTAGACTAATGGCTTGCATTTATACGTCTTTACTTAGATAAGAAGAACCTCATACCTCCAGTCATTGGATCTTTCAACACTCGTAGCAGGTTATTAAACCATTTCATAAATGAGGAAACAGGTTCATCTAGGGAAATGACGTGTAAGCACAGTTGTGGTTTAAAAGAGGCAAATATGGTTACTGTTTGCCTTGTGATGGAAAGTAGAGGGACTTGAAATTAAATCAGGAGAGTTATGAATTTTCAAGTATAAGTTTTATAACCACATATCTGGAAGCCATAATTACTAGTTTATTTCAGAAGATGAAAAATTCCAGATTATATTGGGACACACCTCATAGGACACGCCTTCCCAATGACGTGATACTCGTTCAGACTGCGTGTCAGGGATGGCTCTGGAAGGCACGTGCAGGCTCGGCCCTGGGAATGAACTGATGTGGGCCCCAGACTCAGTTTGAGTTTTTTCTACACCTACTCCTCCATCCCCTTCCTCAGTGCTGTCATCCTCACCCTCCTACTCTGGATACTGGTAGGGACTGCTCTGTCTAATCCAGAATGTCCACATTTCAGGAATCAGTGACATTGGAAGATGTAGCTGTCGACTTCACCCGGGAAGAGTGGGCCCTGTTGGACCCATGGCAGAGGCAGCTCTTCAGAGATGTGATGCTGGAAAATGTCAGTCATCTGGTCTCCATGGGTACGCGTCAGCACTTGTATATGGATGCAGGCATCCAGGCAGCATCTAAAACAGCTTCCCAGGATACCACCCCGTCTCTGCCGATTATTTTAGACTTCATAGTGACATGAGGGAAAGTCGTTTGATTTACTTACATCTAGTTTGTCACCCTGCTAGAATATTCACCCCAATTTAATGTCTTTCTTGTTAATGTCTGACACTCAGCAGAAATCAATGTTTTTTAATACATAAATTGATGAAATATTTTCTAGATAATTACTCTGCTGTAGTCACTATGCTGAGCCTTGACTAGCAAAAAATAATCCAACTTTGGTGATCCTTTGGAAGCTTATGTTCATTAGCTGTTCATCTTCTGTTTTCAAATAATACTCAATTCACTGAACACACTCAGTTTCTCCGCTTTTGAAGAGCAGGAGGCTACATTCTGTCTTGCCCTTGGGCACAGACATCGGCATCCAGAGGTCATCACTGCTTTGGATACAGCTGGGATTCTTCCTGCTCTGCTGCGGGACCGTCTCTGTCTTCTCTGTCCAAGCTGTTGCTGTCTGGGCTCTGAATCAGTGTTCTCTTTATTTTTTCTAAGCAGTCTGTCCTGGCCTTGATGATCATGCGTGTTTATCATCATGGAACTCAAAACCTACCAATATTTACTTATTTCCCCCATGAACAGGGTATCAGCATTCCAAATCAGATCTAATTTTCCAGTTGGAGCAAGAAGAGCTGTGGAGTGAAGGAACAGGGTTTCTCCAAGGCCAGAGCCCAGGTAAGCAGCAGGAACCTACACCTCCGCAGGAGCCAGGCCAGTGCCTGACAACTGAGTATCCTTAGAAATACCAACTGAAGATGTGACGGGGTGAGGGATACACTCTAAAGTGTATGTGAGGTACACTGGGGGGAACTTCTTCAGATGTCATTAGTCCTTGCCTGTATTAGTCACATTTCTCTGGCTTTAGGGAAAAGGGTATTCATGTATGTATTGAAGTTAAACTTTCACATAATAACTCTTATCCTGGTCCCTCCCTCACCCCCCCTTGAAGGTTTTACCTATCATTACCAACCCGATAGCTCATCCCCATTTTAATTTTTCATATTTCAATGCTGAAAATCTTTGTCAGTGCCCTTAATGTGTTTCTACTTTCTAGAAAATTTCTTCATTTCTATTATTTGCCTTTTTGAAGTGTGAGTTTTTAGACTTATTAATGTCTTGGTACTTTTCAATGTTTTCATTCTCCTAAGGCCATTCTAAATTTTAATTTTAGGCAGGGAAAGTGCCCCTACAAAACCAACAACAATAGCCACACGTCATATCAGCAGGAAGGATGCATCTACCATCAAGGCAATGGTAAGTTTCATGGGGAGTGACACTAATCATTCAAATTAGAGACATGGCAGTAGTATGTTAATAAATGAATCTATTATCCGTATGCACATTAAGTTGAGATATAACTCTCAGCAAAAAGCTTTGGATAGTTTGAGTTTAGTGAAAAAATTAATGAGCTCAAAATTATAACCCGAGATCTTAAAAAAACATGGACAACTACATACTGTCCCTATGCCTAGTCTCTGCCTAGTCTCTGCCTAGTCTCTGCCTAGTCTTTGAAACACATTGACACCTTCAAAATCAGTCTACAAGCTGCAGTTAGGATGCTGCAAAAATGTGTGCAGAAGGGAAATGCAACTCGTTAGGAATGAACACTGGAAAGATTGTAATTGAAGGGCATCACTAAATGATTTTATATATATATATATATATATATATAAAATAATGAATGTATGGATGTATATGGAAAACCATTAATAATAGCCTTTCCTCTCCTTCCCAAAAGCAGATTCCCTCTGAATGTAACAGTATGGGAGATTCCCCTTATTGCGCCACATTGAACGAACATTTATCGGCTCCCACAGAAAAGAAACCCTGTATCAGCAAGCAGTGTCAGAAATCCCTTGGTGGCCAGCCATGCCTTCATCAGCACAAGCACATTCACAGTCAAGGTAAAGCCTGTGAATGCCATCTGTGCGGGAAAGCCTTCAGTAACTGCTCCAGTCTGAGACGGCACGAGATGACTCACACTGGAGAGAAACCTTACGAATGCCGCATCTGTGGGAACGCCTTCATTCAAAGCTCTGACCTTAGAAAGCACAATCTGACTCACACTGGAGAGAAACCGTATGAATGTCACCTGTGTGGGAAAGCCTTCAGTCAGTCCTCTAACCTCAGGCAGCATGCAAGAACGCACACTGGAGAACAACCGTATGGATGTCAACTGTGTGGGAAAGCCTTCAGTAAGTGTTCTGCCCTTCGACGACACGAGAGAACTCACACTGGAGAGAAACCATATGAATGTCATCAGTGTGGGAAATCCTTCAGTCAGTGTTCTGCCCTTAGACGACACGAGGGAATCCACAATGGAGAGAACATGAGTGCTTTTAGTGAATATTCTGACCTGAGATGACATACAATGATGATTCATTATATTTAGGAGACGTCAACTATAGCTTTAATGTTGAAACACACCAGAAGACTCATACATTGAAGGGATACTGCAACTGATGTGGAAGATCCTCTAGTCTTTCGTACTTGACATATGCACATGTGTGTGGCCGTGAATATACACGTATGACATCAAAACCTTCAGTCATTGGCCTGACCTTCGATGACCTGAGTGAACTCCTACTGTACATAGAAAGAATGAGGTTGTCTTCAGCAGCAGTTGTACGTTTGAAACACACTAAAGGATTGACACAGGTCAGACCGCCTGAGTGTCATCCATGTGAACAAATATTCAGCCAAGCACCAGTCACGTAGGCACAACAAAGCTCAGTGAACGAGTCACTGCTAACCCAGGATGTGAGCGATGAATGTGCTTGAGGATTACCAAGCAATTCACACAGAAGTGATTCAATTAAAATCCAACAGAACCCTTATTCCCAGAGCCATTCTGTGGCACATAGGAGGAATCAGATTGTACAGAGCACTCAGTGTCACGAAAGAAGGTTCTCAAACCAAGGAGACGGTAGTCCAAAAACCAAAGTGGAGAAAATGTCAGCTATATTTCATATCAGATAACGAAATCTAGGAGAAAAATACTCTAAAAATCTTTTAATATACAAATTAGCAAATAATTAAGAATCGACATAATTTCCCAGGGAAAGGGTGACATCGCCAAGATAGTCAAGTGGTCTGGGAATACTGAACTGATTCTGGGAGTATGCACAATTTTGTAAGAAATTAAAGTTTGCAATAGATTTGTAAAGATGTGAGTAAACCGTGTTGCTAAAAAAGTCTGGTGAGCTGAAGTTCTGCTTGTCCTTATGCAGCTGTAGGCACCTGTTTAGGTCTGGGCTCCGCGGCACTTGGGCTGAAGTTTTAGCCCAACTCAGAGTCTCTCCCAGCAGCTCCTTCCACACACCTCATCCCCACGCATCCTCTCTCCTCACTGACATAGCGTGCTCCGTCCGCGGCCTGCTGGTGACACAAGATCCTTCACCCCATGCCTGGTTGCTCCAGTGTATTGTGGCTCTGGCTTGGCGAGGTCATGGGGCGGGTGCAGTACCAATGACACTGATGTCCACCACTGTGTCAGTGCCAGCCCAGTCTCTGTGGGGACAGTTACAGACCAGAGGCACAGGTAGCTCAGCACCTCCAGGCCACAGAACACTCCTTGAATTTCTCCATGAAGCCTCTGAGTTGGGCTAAGTGGGGGTGGGAGTTCATCGTCCCGTAACCACATCCAGTACCTTGACTGGGTGAGTCCTGAGCTCCGCACCCAGTCAGCTCCCCGCCAGTGCTTTCTCCTTCCACAGCAGCTCTGCCGAGAGCACTCAGGCAAGATGCACCCCCTAAGCTATCCCACACCACAGAAGCCCGCAACTACTGCAGAATGAAAGTTCTCATGAAGGAATTGCACATGTATCCCCTTTGAACAAACCTGAAAACTGAACTCAAGCCTCAAGGGGAAATGCTTCAAAGAGAGAACTCAGCTGGCGGGTGCTCTCCCAACTGCCACCGTCCCCACTCACACCCCGAGGCGCTGTGAGTGAACACAATCTTGCCTCCCAGTGATACCTCACTGTTTTCAAATCGCCCCCCCCCCAAGCGATTCTATGGTGCAGCGAGGGTGGAAACAGTCATGTGAGGAGGAGGAACTAAAATTCAACATTCTGGTATCTTGGCTGGAGAGGCAGAGACAAGAGAAGTGTGAAGAAGGGCTTCAGGGAACAAATAAGTCCAGAGCCTGGAGACAGACCTCATGGGTTCTCATTTCCACCGTCACAGTCCAGGAGATGTTACTCAGTCTTATTGTGACTCAGTTTATTCAACTCTAAGGTGGAAATGAGCTGAGGGCCTCATCTTGGCGTGGCTAGGAGGCCACTGTGGTGGACCAGAGGCCCTAGATGGCTGCGGGCAAGGGGCACTTCTGTCAAGAGAAGGTAGATCCCCCTGCTGTGTTCCTGCCCACAGGGGAACAGACAGTAAGCAGCGAACATCTCAGTTTAATTGGCAACAGCTGATAATGATCAGGCACTGACAGTTAGCACCAGGCTTTCCTGGCCAGGAATCCCCGGGATGTGCCTGTGGCTTCAGTCGCCTTCCGGGCTTTCTGACTTTGAAACAAGATTTTAAAGCCAAATTGCCGTCTGCTTCCCATCAACAATTGTGTTCAGGTCTGTTAACCTTGGGGGATTCATTTATGTAGCGTTCTATTTCTTCCTTCCCCCCTGCACCCCGCCTCCCGTGCGCCCTGGTCCCTCCACTCCCCCGTACCTGGGGGCCCTCCGGGTGCCCATTCGTGCCAAGGAGCTTTTTAGAAGAGCCTGATCAAGGCACCCTCCGTGGAAATACCCGGTCGTGTCCATTTGTTTTTGTTTGTTTGTTTTTGTGTGTTTGTGTTTGTTTGTTTTTGTCAGTTTTTGTGTTTTTTTGTGTTTGTTTTTGTTTGATTTGTTTGTTTTTGTTAGAGTTTTTTGTTTTTGTTTCTGTTTGTGTGTTTGTGTTTGTTTTTGTTAATGTTTGTTAGTTTCTGTTTTTGTTTGTTTTTGGTTTTGTTTGTTTTTGTTAATTTTTGTTAGTGTCTGTTTTTGGTTTTGTTTTTGTTTGTTTTTGTTAGGGTTTATTTTTGTTTCTTTATTTTTGTTTTTGCTTGTTTTTGTGAGTGTTTGTTTGTTTTTGATTGTTTTTGTTTGTTTCTGTTTGTTTTTGTTAGTTTCTGTTGTTTTTCTTTTTGTATGTTTTTGTTAATTTTTGTTAGTGTTTGTTTTTGGTTTGTTTGTTTTTGCTTGTTTTTGTTTTTGTTTTTGTGAGTGTTTTTTTGTGTTTGTTTTAGTTTGTTTCTGTTTCTGTTTGTTTTTGTTAGTGTTTGTTTTTGTTTGTTTATTTTTGTTTTTGCTTGTTTGTTTTCGCTTGTTTGTTTTTCTTCATTTGTTTTTGTTTGTTTCTGTTTGTTTGTTTTGTGGGACCCCACCCCCGCCACAGGCCAGGGAACTAACCTGCACTGCAGAGGCTGCTGGCTGTGCCAGGAGGAGGCCCCATCAGATTCCCTATAGAAAGACAGCGTAAGCTACTGTGCTTTAATTCTGAAACTTTTCTGTCCGATACAAATGAGCAAAGTAAATAAGTATGTGTGGGAGAGACGGTGTCTCACTCCAGAATTATAAGGCCCAGCGTGGAAGGGAGCAGCAGCCCACACCCAGGCCCTGAGTGCAGGCTTTGGCTATGACCCGAACAATGATCTGATCACTTTCCTCGCTTTTCTAATAATTGTTGTTCCCCAGAATGGAGCACCCATGGCTGTGTTCATCGATTTCTGCATAATGAAAGCAGCAAAACCCAAATGGGACCACTAGGGAGGAAGGTGCAGACATTTGAGTCACGAAGCACACCCCATCTTCAGCTCCTGATCCTCATGACACAACTCAGAACTTTTACCATGAGAAATATCTCAAAAATTATATGTCTTAGTACCGGGCAAAAGCATCTGCAAGAAATTAAACACATTCTGATTAAAAAAACAATGGGCACACATGTCACGTATGGTACATTTGATCTTTATTCATCTTTTGGGAAGGATAAGGTAACTTTCCCAAATCACTCAAAATCATTTTCCCTCTTGCCAGATGTCACTAGGTTAATTTTATCGCAGGATTCAATCCCTCCATCTAGTCCTAGATAGCCCTCCCACCACCCACATTCCCTTCTTCGGAGAAAACTAGGGGCTACAGGCAATGCCTGCTATCAGAGAACTTAGAATTATGCCAAGAACGCCACTCCTGGGAAACACAGCAGGCAGATGCCCCACCCCCAAGGGTGTCCCCATCGGAGGTGCTGAGGGTGTGTGATCCCAGGGGAGCAGTGCCCCTGTAGGAGGGGCCACAGGTACCACTGTCATGCCCCGGGGCCTTGCTTCAGGGACCCCTGGTGCTTCTCACCCTCCCCCCACCACCCACTCTGATCTGGCATCTCTAAGCAGAGTAAATCCTATCAGGAACTGAACTCCCATGGCGCCATCCAGAAACCACTATGGATCTCTTTCTCAACAGGTCCTCTCAGAAGGTTCAAAAGGTAGAAATGCTTTGTGCTGTACCGTATCGTTTTGGTCACACACTGTTAATTGAAAGCAACGTACATGCTACATTAAACAGTGTTGTGAGTTCACGGAGAACAGGCGCAGGAGAAGGCACCCCATGGTGACTCCATGCACTGGCTCCAGAGGATCAGGTCCTTACATGATGGAGTGCGCTACCTCCTGCCCGGGGGCACGCCCAACTTGCTAGGTCCAGGTGTCCATCACGGGCGCCGGGAGGCTCTCCTGCTCCCGCCTTGCACTCCACGCCGCGGGAGAGCGACTCATTGGATGCAGAACAGGTTTCCATTGCGGACAACTGAGAGGCTTTGCAGCAAAACTCATCCTAAGACAAGGCTGAGTGTGCTGTGTGGGCCACCTGCGCCCAGGCCAAGTCTCTGCCCTTTCTTCCCCTGCCACAGTTGGAGGATCAGGTGTGCCCAAAACTAGGGAACCCCGTGCCAGGAGTGGGCTTCTATTGGGCCACTGCACCTGGCCCACACGGAGCTGGGGAGCTCTTGGGAATCCCATTGCTGCTGGGCAGGGGAAGGACCATTCCGGGGTCCTGTCCAAGGTGCTGAGGGTGCGGAGCACTGGGTCTGGGTGGCTTTGCCAGGGTGGGCCTCCCCTGGGACACGCAGGATGCTGGGTGTTCAGATGCTCTTGACACCACGGCCTGGACGAACGGAGATGGAATCGGTGTCTATAAGGCAAGCAGGACCCTTTGGGCCTTCCTCTTCTTCCCCTGGTGGCTCTGCTTCTCCCTCCCATGCCAGGGGCTCTGCCCACAGGTGCTGGCCCTTTTGCAGCATGTGCCCAGGTTGAAGGCTGAGGCCGGCCAGTGTCCCGCTGGGCAGGACCCGCTCTTGTCCCCACAGACTGTCTGGGCCAGTGGATCATGACCGCGTCGGCGGGCAGGGCACGGTCCACCTCCCTGAGCTTGAGGGCAGGCTTGGGTCGCTCATGCTCCTGATGCTTTCTCCAATGGTCCAAGGTGACCGGCCGGGTCGGTGTCTCTCGCGCAGGCTCCTGGAGCTCGGGGACTGCAGGAGGCCGGTCTCCTACAGGCTCCCGATGGGCCTGAGGGAGCAGGTCCACACCTGTGGTGGTCAGCGTTGGGGGTGGCCCGCCAGGGGAGTCCTGCTCGCTGGCCCTGTCCAGTTCCTTCTTCTGGATGTAAAAGAGCACGTAGGCCTGTTGGCTCAGGGCAGAGGAGACACTGCATGAGGTGACCTGAGAGTCGTCCATGCGATACCACCGGTCCTTCCCAGGCCTCACGTAGCAGAAGTAGTGTCCCTGGTGACACCCCAGGCCTGCGTGCACCAGCACCGCGTAGAGTTCGTACTCCAGGGCCCCCGCCTTCTGCTCGGACAGCAAGGCCTGCAGGTCCAGGCGCTGTGGGTAGCGCACGGGCTTGGCCACCTTGCCGCCTGTGGGGCCACCGAAGCGCTTGAGCATGAGGATGAGGACCTGGGGAGGGGCATGCAGAGCCAGCGTCTTGGCGGCGGGCCCCCTGTCGCCACAGGCAGCACAGTGGTACGCGTCGGGCCCGTCCAGTCTCTCTGGCTTCACCAAGTCCTGCAGAGCCTGCTCCACGCTGTCGGCGGCCTGGATGTCCAGGGCGATGTCCAGGTAGGGCTCCATCGTGGTGGAGACTCCGCAGCAGCGCACACACTGGATCTGGGACCTCCAGTAGCCCCCGAAGAGCCGCCGCACCAGGGTGCTGTCCTGGGGCTGTGGGTGCGCGGCCGCCAGCTCGCTCACACACCCGCCCTGCATGGCGCCCACGGTGGCCATCAGGAACTCGTGGGCATCTTCCTGGCGCCAGGCATGGAAGCCGGCGAGCAGCTCCTTCACGGGCGACACCACCTCCCCGGGGTGCAGGAGGGCGCGGGAGACGTGCGCCCGCATGGCGCAGAGCGTGCAGGACAGCCGCCGGGGGCAGGAGGGCGCGCGCGGCCGGGACAGCAGGTAGCCGGCCAGCGGGGGCGTGTAGGTCAGGCACTGCAGGGCCGCGTTGGCGTAGCAGGTGTTCCCCAGGTTGCGCAGCCCGGCCCCCACCTGGCCGGACCCCAGCCGGCGCCCGAGGCGGCCCTGGCAGCCGGTCGTCTCCGCAGGCCCCGGGGCCATGCCGCGCGCGCCTGGCCGGAGGGACGAGCGGCTTCTTGGAGGGGAGGCAGGTCAGCGCTCCCGGGTCCCCGCACCTGGTCCAGAGGCTGCGAGCGCGTCCAGTCCTGAGGCCGAAGCTCCGAGTCGGGGCGAGGTCCGGAGTCTACCCTGCCGGGGTCAGGAAGAGCCGCTGGACGATGCGCGCGTCAGGACCGCTGGCTCCGAATGACCTGCAGGCCCGGCCCGGGCCCCTTTTATAGCCCCTGGCCCCGCCCCGGGCCGAGGCCCCGCCCCCGCCCCCCAGGGTCACCTGCCTGCAGGAATGCGCTGGGCGTGGCCCTTCCATCTCCCCCGGGAGTCAGGCGCCGTGTGACCCCTCCCCGCCTCCCGTCTGCCGGGCCCCGACCTGGCACAGGTGGGGCCTGACGAGGCACTTCGGGCCCCAGCTGCCCACGGCTGGACAGGGACAGCCATCAGGCCCCCTCCGCCCCCTCAGCGTCCTGGGCTTGGGACCCGAATAGGGCTGGGGACAACAAACAGCGGCTCGGACCCTCCACTGGCGCCACCCCACCTGCCCCCGCATGTCAGAGCAGCATCCGCACAAGCTGGCAGGGACAGGAGAGAGTCAGAGAAGCCCGGAGGTGGCTCCGGACACCTGTGGGGCTGGGGTGACTCCTCTGGCCGGGGCGCAAAGTGCAGGAGCAGACTCTCGGGGAGCTCGCAGGAGGCCCCGCTGCACTCAGGAGCAGCCCGCGGGATGGACACAGGCGGCTACATCATTCATTCCCAAGGATTCGGGATTAAAAAATATCTTCAAGGGAAGCTGCACACTCAAGACAGTCGTGACGAGGTTTCTCTGATCGGTCCCAGGAGGTCCGGACGCCGAGCCGAGGGCCTGGCCTGGGCCTGCGAGGTGGGAAGATGCAGAACTGTTGTTGGGGAGACAGAGCCCCTCGGGGCCCGCCATCCTCACAGTGGGGCGGGCGCTGGCCAGGACAGACAGGATCAACTCAGTGTCCACCGTGGGCCCCGGGAGGCCCCTGCAGCCGGAGGTGCTGGGTGTGGCCACATGGCCCCGTGGGTCGCCTGGAGACACAACCCCCGCCCCAGGGGTGAGGGGCAGTGATTGAGGGAGGGAGGCCTAGGGCTCCCTGGAGAGGCCCCAGGGCATGACCTCTGGCACCTGCTTCCGGGACTGGCCACCGGGAACTTGCCCTCAGAACCGGGATGTGGCTGGGGGGATGTGGGGGGGCTGGGCTGCCGCCGTTCCGTGGAAGGCTCGGGTTAGGGAGGAGCTGTGGCCCGGGCTGTCCCCCCGTGGGCGCTGGCAGGAAGGAAGTTGGTGGGCAGGCGGCCCTTGGGTCTGCATCCCTGGCAGTGGGTCACTTTGAACTCTCGAGGCTTCAGAACATGAATGACCCGATCTCTGTGAAATCTGGCCGAGGCCCCGCGTCCTCTCGGGCTTCCCTTGGGGGGAAGCAGTGTCGGCTCAGCCCGGCCCCACTGCGGCCCCCGCCCCTAGAGCCGCGAGCCCTCAGGAATCCGGAGCGTGTCCCCCTCACCCTGGGGCTCCGGGGGGGGGGCCCTGGGGCGCCCGTCCCAGCAGGCGCCTCATGACCGTCGGGGGGTGAAGGCAGAGGTCAGCCAGGCCCCACGGCGCTTTCTCGGGGCGCCCTGGACCCCGAGGACCACGGAAGTCGTGGGTGTCCACAGAGGGTGTCACCCGGCATAGGACTCCCCGGGAGATGCGGGCCCAGAGGGGCCACGCCCATCGCTGCCCAGCAGGACGGTGACCCGGTGGGGGGCGATGCAGGGCTCGGGGCCGGCGGGGCCAGGGGCGATAAAGGAGGCTCCGGCTGGGCATGCAGGTATTTGGAGAGTTGGGTCGCTGGGGATGGGGCAGCGTTGGGTGGGCCCAGGTGTGTCCCCTGACTTTACTCTTCCATCGCCCACTGTGCTGCGGGGGTGGTGGCCGAGGGAGGCGGCTGGTCGCTATTACAGTACCTGAGCATGACGAGCCGACGAAAAGGGGGGCCCTGGGGAAGGGGGAACGCTGTGTCCTCACTAGCCCGGCCCGGAGCTCGGTGTGGGCCAGCCAGAGCCAGGCTGTCCTGCTGTAGCCGCGAGATGGCTGCGCCCGGCTGGCGTCCGGCCCCTTCCCCGCCCAAGGCTCCTCAGCCCTGACGTCCGGAGCCACGGGGTCCCCGTGACAGGGTGGGGGACAGACCCCGAGGATTCCTGGGCGTGCGCTGGGGCTCACCCATGACCTGGCAGCCCCCCGGCCTCCAGAGAGCTGGAGCCGCTGCCGTGGGAGCCTCCCTGTCCTTCCCCTGCCCAGCCTGGGGCGGCCAGCACCGGGCAGCCTCCTGCTGGGGGCTGGACTCTAATAAGACGGTGTCTCACCAGCTCCTCTCCACTCTCAGTAACACTCTTGTGTGCAAATGAGTGTGTGTGGGGGGATGTGTGCAAACGCACTCGCGACGGGGGACGCGTGGAAGGTAAAGCCAGACACAAATTTCACTTTCAAAGACTTTACAAAGAGCAGGAAACTGATTCGTGTTCGGCTCAAAACAAGCGGGGGAAGGTGCCCGACGATCCCTCGGCCACCACCACCCCGGCCACATGTCAGCGCGGGGTGGGGGGCCGGGGCAGGGCGCCCTCCGCACGCCCTGGGCCCACCCCAGGGACTCCCCCAGATTCACACAGTGAAGCCCAGGCTGGACCCGATTCTGCTTCACTCCACAGGGAAGCCAGAGAGACCCTCCCTCGCCCAAGCCCAGGGCACTCAGGCCTAGTGCTCCTCCCCCTCGGGGTCCCTGCCCAGGTGCAGAGTTGGGGTGACCACGCCCCCAGAAAGGTGTCAAGGGTCCTGCCCCGAGGCCGCCCTTCAGCGTCCCTGGTGCTCCCCACCCCACACGCCCTGCGGTGGCAGCTCCTCCAGGAGAGCGATTCCCACGGGCCCCCCCAGGATGGCCGGGTCCTTGGCCTCGGACACGCACAGACGGCGTCAGAAGGGGGAGACCCCGCGGGGGCCCTGGGGTCCTCTGGCTGCCGGAATGAGGCCCTGCCGGGGGCGGTTTTGGGCCCAGACTCTTAAGGGTCTCCACGGGGAGCTGTGCGGGAGGGAACGGGGGCGCTGCGCGATGTGCTGCTCGGAGAAGAGAGACGCGAACCCGCGTGCGTTTCAGGGCACTTTATTAATAGACGAGACTCGGCCACAGGCCCCCGACGGCTGCGCTCCACGGAGGAGCCCTGGAGCCCCCACTTCAGGGCAGGCTGAGGGTCGGAGCCTGAGGGGATCTCGAGGAGATTGGGGTGTGTCCAGGGGTGGGGGCCGGGAGCCAGGGCCTGATGCTGAGCGACACCCCGCGGTGTGTCCAGAGACGTGGGCCCAGGGGAGGGAGCCCCGCCCTGCATCTCCCTCAGGGCGGCGGGTGTGAAGCCCCCCGGGGCGGGCCGGCCGCTGGGACACCCCTGGACGCCGCTGCGTGTCTTCTGCGAGCTCGCGGGCGGCCGTCCCCGGGGCAGGTCCGGGCCGGGGCCGCGCTTCTGGGTGGGGTGGACGGGCAGGGGCCGGCTCGGGTGCTGTGGGGACACGAGGGAGACGGACGTGAGCTCCCCCGCGCTCCGGTCAGCAGCGCAGCGCGCGACGAGGGAACCACAGTGGCCCCGGCGTAGGGGCCGCCCGGGAGCAGGGACACTCACACGCGCGTCGTCCCAGGGGGCTGCGGCTGCCCGCCCGCCCTGCGCCGGGCCCGGGGTGCTCCTGGGAGGCTTCTGCGGGAGGGCGCCCCGCTGCTGCTCCTGCCTGCGGGGAGAAACGCCGTTAAGCAGAGATTCCTGCGCCCAAGAGGGTGTGGGCAGTGTCCCCCCTCCATCCCCCGGCTCCCGGGAAGGTCATGAACGCCCCGGCCACCCCACTGTCCTCCCGCCTTGGAGCTTCTCCCCACTGCTGGGCGCCCACGGTCTCCCTATGGACCCCCCTGAACCCCCCTCCCCGTGCTGTCCACAGGTGCAGGTGCCCTTTGCCCCCCTCACCCGCGTGGGCCCCCAGGAGATCAGGGGCCCCTCAGCATGGAGGCCGGAGGATCCCGGCCTGTGGCGCTGCCCCCTCCAAGTGTGCTAGCCCGGGCCTGGCTGTGCCCACAGGGGAGGGGTAGGTCACAGCGACCTTGACCTTGAGCTGGGGGACCCGCCAGCTGCCCGCAGGTACCTACCTCAGTGCCCGTGCAACCTCCCGCACGGTCCGGCTGCCAGTCTGGGGCTTCCGTGCCAGGTGCCCGTACCACGGGATCCGGTTCTCCTTGCCTTGCAGGGAGCCCAAAGCCTGGGGCGCCAGGGCCCCCTGCCAGCACCTGATGGGGCACCTGGGGCTGGCGGCCTTGTGCCCAAAGGCTCCGCAGTCCTTGCACTTCACCTGCGGGGAGGAGGGACACGGGGTCAGGGCCTCACAGTCACATGCAGGGGCAGGGATCGGGGAGGGGGCTGTGGGGGGCAGGGGAGGCAGAGTGGGGGCCTCCCCCAGGGTCTAAGGGAGGGGCTGGAGGAGAAGGGAGGGCGCAGGTGGCTGACCGCACTGGGCACCGGGGCGAGCGGGGGCTACAGGTGCAGGGACAGGGGGAGGAGCTGACTGGGGGTTCGGGGCCTGCCCTGGAGCACCTGGCGGTGCTGGGGCGGGGGGGCCTGAGCTGTGCAGACAGCATGA
This sequence comes from Talpa europaea, assembly GCF_964194135.1. Lineage (NCBI taxonomy): Eukaryota > Metazoa > Chordata > Mammalia > Eulipotyphla > Talpidae > Talpa > Talpa europaea. The sequence continues at coordinate 67,577 of NW_028167939.1, forward strand.
GGGGCGCCTGCCCTGTGCTCGACCTGGGGGCCCGACAAGGTCCTGAACTTACCCGAGGATCCTCCTCCACTGTTGGTGGTGCTGTCTGCTCCCCGGGTCCTGCCCGCGGGGCCATCCCTCTCTGGGTGCTCACCGGGCAGAGGACCCCAGCTGGGCTGGACCTTCCCGCCATCGGACGGGCTGCCTGGAGCTTCATCCCGCTGTCCCCGGGCCCGACGGTGGGTGACCTGGACAAGAGACAAGGCAAGTGTCAGTGGGCTCAGGAGCTCCCGCCTCCTCCGCCACAGCCTCTGCCTGGGGTGAGTCCTGGACACCGGGGGCCACAGGACTTACCTCAGGGCCTCTCCTGCCCACCCTGGGTCCCTCACAGCCCCTCCCCCTGCACTTCCCGACCCAGGACTCACCACCGCCCTCCCCCGCCCCGTTCCAACCATCTTGGTGCACAGGTTCCCGTGAGTGGGAGCCCAGCCCAGGCGGCAGCACAGCAAGCCCTGCCACCCCACAACCCCCTTGGAGTCTGTGCCAGGGAGCCAGGAGGGTCCCCTGGCAAGGCTGACTCAGCCTCGGGGCACAGTGCTTGAGGGTAAACCCCTCCTGCCCCCACTGAAAACACCCCTCACCCCTCTATCACTGCCTGCGCCATCAGAGGACCCCCGAGAGGGGGAACTCACCTGAGGCCACGGGGCTGCTCCGTGGGTCAGGAGATGCTTGGGTGGGGCTGGACCAGGTGCACTGTCGGTGGGCAGCGTCCTGGAGGCCGGAGCAGGTGGGACTAGGCAGGTTTGGTCCCAGGCCTGCCTTTTATGCTGTCCCTGGGGTCACGTGACCCAGCGGGTCTTCCCTCCCATCAATCACTGCCCCTCACCCCTGTGCAGGTGGTTGTGGACATACCCAGCCCTTCCGGCTGCAGGTGCCTCCCGGGGGCCTGTGGTGGACACTGAGTGGACTCCTGTCTGTCCCGGCCAGCGCCCGCGGCCCTGTGAGGATGGCGGGGGCCCCCGAGGGGCTCTGACTCCCTGGGCCACCTGCTTCTATCGGGGAGTGCTCGTGGGTAGGTCATCCTGGGAATGTGACTCTTGCTACTGGAAAGACGCAGACCATCGTGGTGATGTCCTGGGAGACGTTCCCCTAGGTACCAGGGACGGTGTCAGGGGACAGCACTTCCCAGGCTTTGGAAAGATCATGGGGCCCTTTTAGCGAGTTTCCTTTGGCCTCGCGCCGCGACACAGTGTGTGTCGTTTCCAGCTGCTCCCAGGGGAGCTGGTAGTTTGGGGGCTTTGTCTTAGTTTAGTACAATTTGCAGGACTGCGCGGGGCACCGCCTCTGTGGCTCGGCCGGGCAGGGCTCCCTGAGCGAGATATGACGTGTGGCCTTAGAAGAGACTCTGCCTCCATTTATCTCCAGTCAAAAGCGAGACCGAAGCCAAGGAGCTTTCTCAGGCCGGGAACACGGTGCTGCTCATTGAGGTGGCTCCAGGCTGCTCCAAGGGCCGGGGACAGATGCTCAGGTGCCACCAACATCTTTAAACAAGACTTGGCGAATGTTGCCCCTGGCCTGATGGGCTAAAAATTGCCTCTAAGGCTTGGAGAGTGAGAGGGGGCGGCGGGGCGGCCGGAGGAGGGCCGGGTTGCTAAGGGTGGACGCGGGTTTGGAGGAAGGGGAGATGCAGCAAGGGCTGCGTCTCCTGGGGAGGAAGCCTCACAGAGCGGTTGCCCGGAGATGACCTCACGCCAGCCGTGAGCTGCATTTGCAACAGCTTGCATTGTTTTGAAAAGGTTCAATTTCCTACAAATTTCTACATTCAACATCCTCAGCCACTGCCTTCTGCTCACTTATGTCCTTTTTTCCTACGTGCAATCTCGCTGGAGAGTTTTCCATGCTGCTTTAAGGTTTGCTACCTCGTTGTTAGAATCTCAGTGTTGACCAAATGTAAGGAATTCCTTCAGATTTCCCTTCCTCCATGACACCGGGGTGTTTGGAATCACCTCACCCAGACGCCTGTCAGAGATGTTCCGTGAATCAAGAATTTCTGTTGATCTTACACGGAACAGTCCCCCAGTCTGAACTGTCTGTCGGGACTCTTGGTCCTGCTTCAAAGACTCTTTTATACCCCGAGGTGTTTTATCCTCTTCTTGCTGTTTGAACCTTTGCTTCTTCGATGGCTTTTCTTGAGCACGTCAGGCTCATAGGTGGCTGAATCTTAGTTCACAGTGATTGTGAGACTAGCGTTTCTCCCAAGCGGAGCTTGGCCAGGATGGAAATAATTTTAGAAGAAAGAGGTGCTCCCTGCACAAGTCCTCCTGACATGTCAAAGTTTGGAGCTGTTGGTGACACCGTCCCCACGGCTCTGTTTGCAGCGTGCCTGCACCTGCGATGTCAGGTTGGCGAGCGGCACACTGACAGCACATCTGTGCATGTGCGAAACCACCGGTCACTGCTCTGACCTGGGAGAACTCACCTGCAAACCTGACCTCTTGACTGCTGATAAGGGGGTAGAAGGATCCTCCCTGCTCACCCCAGGACTGCAGTGCTGATTCATGCAGTGTGAGAGCCCTTGGAGGGTTTTAAAATTCATGCTGGGACTGGATTTTGCTTCTGCTTTATCAAGCTCTGTCCACCAGGCAGGTGACCTCCTGCAGGCCTGCGAGACTTTCCCTTCAGGGCTGGGGCCCCTGCTGTCGCCAAAGGGAGGAGCGGTGGCTGAAGGCTCTCCCGCCCAGCTGACACGCGTGCGGCCACTCTGCAGGGTGGGTCTCTCATGGCTTCTAAGGTGAGCGCGTTGACTGAAGGCATTCCCGCAGCGGCGGCCCTTGTGGGGTTTCTCTCTTGCGTGTGTTCTGCTGGGGCGCCGGAGCTCAGAGCCGTGATGGAAGGCCTCCCCGCAGAGCAGACGCTTGTGTGGTGTTTCTCCACTATGAATTCTGTTGTGCTGGCTAAGGCCAGAGCTTTGGCTGAAGGATTTCCCGCCCTGTGGACAGGCATCCTGCTTCTAGGCAGGGCGGATTTTCTGTGGCTTCTAAGTTAAGAAAAATGACTGAACGCCTTCTCACATGCGCGGCTTTTATAGGGTTTCTCCACAGTGTGAGTTTTCTCTTGCTGTTCCCAGTGAGAGCTGTGGCTGAACACTTTCTCATGTGAATGGCGTGTGTGTGGTCTGCTACCTCGTCGTCGGGTCTGGGTGTTATTGAGGCTTCTAAGGTCAGAGCTTTGCAAACATTTGTTCCCACCTCAATGACAGTTACATGTTTTTTCTCCAGTGTGCGTTGTCTTGTGTTTCTTGAGGTGAAGGTAAGGACGAAGGAGCTCCCCATACTCGTGGCACTCACGTAATTATCCTGTAGTGTGAATTTGTTTGTGTGGTTGAAAGGACAAGTCTTTGCGGAGTGATTTTCCATGCCCTGTTGTGATATGAGGCTTCTGCCCCACGCGAATTAAAACACGTTGATTGAACTCAGCTCTGTGAGTAAACTCGTCACCCACATCAATGTGTCCAACGGGAGCCTCTGGAGTGAGACGTGGCTGTTTGGGAGAAGAGAAAAAAGACTCTTAGTGGTTTGCCAGCCTATGTCCTTGCCTTCATTTGTCCACTAGCAACCTGGGAGTGACAGTCTCTAGGGCTCGTCTCGCACACGTACTGGGTCACTCACCTGCAGGCAGACAATATTATCCTTTGAGATATTATTTTCCTACCGTGAGAAATGTTGATGCAGTTGACTGTATTTTTAGAACTGAGGATTTGCCTTGAGCTCATTTATTTTGAGCATAATTTCTTCACTGATTTCAAACTACCAAACTTTTCCCCAGAAAGTGCTTAATTCCAACTCCATTACACTCCTGCAGGCACCTTACCTTATTGCCGGATCTGCAGTTTGGATGATTAGGACTCACACCCACTTACCGTTGGCATGGCGACCCTTGCGTCCTTCTGGTTGTGTTGTGTTAGTAACACTTCTTCTCTGTTATGGAGACTTTCTCTCATTACACAGTTACAGCTGTGATCTCCTTGGCCAGTGGAGGGGTCCGAGCTGCTGTTTGTCGTCCCCAGCCCTATTCGGGTCCCAAGCCCATGACGCTGAGGGTGTCGGAGGGGGCCTGATGGCTGTCCCTGTCCAGCTCGTGGGCAGCTGGGGCGCTGAGTGCCTCGTCAGGACACACCTGTGCCAGGTTGGGACCCGGCCGAGGGGAGACGGGGAGGGATAAGATCAGCCCTGGCTAGTCCCAGAGGGGGGTCAAGGAGGAGGCTCCCACATGGCGCGCAGACCTCTCCTGCCGCCCGCTGCTCCCCTCAGCGGTGTGCTTCGGTCCTTCTGCCTGCTCTGTTCCCTGCTCTGGCTCTGGTGAATTCTCTCACCCTCCCTCGCTTTTGACTGTACCCAGTGCATGTATAAATAAATAAATAAATAAATAAATAAATCTTTGGGGGGGGAGAGAAAGATGCCCGAGAAGTGCGCAGGGACTCGCTCTGGTGACAGGGGGAGGGGAGGAGACATGTCTATGGCTGGGAAGTCGTCGTGGATGACACCGCGGTCCAGAGAACCCCGCCCTTGCAAGCCGCTGGGCTCTGGAGGAAGAAGAGGAAGGAGACAAGGGCGTGGAGGAGGCCCGAATGGGGTCAGATTCCCAAGTGGTTCGTTTTCTCCGGGGCTGCTGACGGGCCTCTCACAAGCACAAGTCCCGAGAACGTTCCCCCAGGGCCGTAGGTCCCCCAGCCACCCCCTCCCCGCGGAGCTCAGCATAAAGATCCTGCACCATAAAGACCAGAAGCAACACCAGACAGGGTTTCAAGCCTATTTTAATCCTTACTTTCAAATCTCCTATAAGTGCTTTGTTCTGGAAGTTGTCCCTTCAGCTGCCATGTCTGTTGGCATCTCCACGGGCAGTGGGCGTCACGGCCTGAGGAGACTGTCTGTGTCTTCCACCCGGGAAGGGCGTGGTGCGAACGTTCTGCCATGAAAGTGGCCCGTGGGATACGCATGGCTCGTCCTGGAACTTGGGCTCAGCCTTAGGCTGCTTAGAGCTCAAGTTCTCCCTTGCCCTCACCGCTGCCCGATGGAACGGGGGTCACAGAGGGCAGGAAAGCTTCCTGTTCCCGTGCAGCTGGTTTCAGCTTCTCCCTCCATGCAGCAGCTAATGGGAGCTGTGGGACAACCTGCGCCTTAGGGTTGGCCTGTGCCGCGCTGTCCAAATCCAGCCCGGCTTTGTGTTTTTGCATAAAGAGCCCTGGGTTTCCAGCCTTGCTAGTGTTCTGGAAGTGTGGGGCCTCCCCTGCAGGGGTGGGCGTGTAACCCCCCTGCTAAATCACCCACCGTCCTCCACGAAGGCCCACCATGCTCTCTCCCACCCTGTCCACCCCCTCCCCCACAAGCCTGGGGTCTCTGGTTAGCTTTCAAGGGTTGGTTTTAAAGTGCGTCTTCATCCAGCTCTTTGTTTGGTTTCTCTATTCCACGTATAAGACAGCAGTGTTTTGGGGGGGTAACGACACTAGGCCAAATCCCGCCATCTGGACAGGGCAGCTGAGCAGTGACAGCTGTGATCTCCTTGGCCTGGGCGGGGGTAGGGGGGGTTTGGGACCTGGCCTGCGAGCGGGCACCTGGCAGTGTTAGTGTGACAGCACAGGCCGTGTCCTCGTGGGACCTGATGCTCGGGGGTGACGGTGTTCTCAGCGCGCCCGTCTGTACCGCGATGAGGAGTGTGGTGCAGTGGCGTCCTGAGGCGCAGTAAACTGGGTGTCCTGCTACCCCAGAGACCAGGATCTTGGCGCCAAGCTCAGTCAACTGTGTGAGCCGGGCTGATGTAGCCCCAGCACCTTTGGGCCCAGGCCGAGCGCACCATCTCCTCTGTTTTATCTGTGAGTCACCCACTTCCTCCACCTGATACCAGGTGCTGGGGCTGCAGAGGCCAGCGGATGCTCACGGCCTCCCAAGGGGACAGACGGCGTCAGAGAACCCAGAAAGCGGTGCTGGAGGCGGGGCAGGGAGGCACCTGAGTGGAGCCCAGTCCGGGGCACCATCACGCCTTCATGTCCATAGCTGCTGCTCAGCATCAATTTTTACTCCTTCTTTTGCAGCAGAGCGGCACAAATTCACTTCTGCAGCCCCCGACATTCACCTCAAAGGAAAGGCACTCGGCCTCGCAGCCGCCGTCCATCCACAGACACTTCAACTGCCTGTGAATAGCTCCCCGGGCTGAAGGCGCAGAGCAGAGCCCTCAGTCAGCTGGTGATTCATTACTGGAAGGCGAAATCCCATCCTTGGGGCCAAGCTCAACCATCCACTCCCCAGGGCTCCTGGACACACGGGATGGACTTAGAATTGAGACGGGGCAGACGTCACCCGAGCAGGAGGCCTGACCGCGCCAGGCCGTGCCCACGCTTGTTCCTCAACGAGCAGAACCGAGCCCCAGCCCCCCTGCCATGGCCGTGTCTGGGGTGCATAGAAGCAGAAGGAGACAATGTGCTTCCTAATCCCAATGATTAACCCTTTCCAGTCGATAACAATGTTCCACGTCTCCCAGGGAACAGTCCCGTGGGAGAGGGCCGTTGGCTTCCTGGGAGGACCGGCCCAGGCCCCGTGTGCTGACGTCTGTGCTGCGCCTCTTTGGGGCACAGAGATGATACAGGAAGACGCTGGGCCGGCAGCATGCTCTGCAGAGCCTATGGGAACGTTTCCACGTGTGGAAGTAAAGCTGGCGCGTGCACGTTTGGAATAGACAACAGCCTGCTCCGTGCCGGCCAGAGGGAGCTGAGCCTGGGCCGAGGAGAGCCGAGCCTGTTCCCATGCACTGGTCTGAGATGGAGTCAGGGAGGGGCGGGAGGGGGCGCGGGCAGCAATCGATGCCCCTCGCCATTGTTCTGCCACCAGCCCTGCTGGGGGGTTGCCTCCAATTCCCCCCCCTCGCGATCGCCTGGCCCTCCCTGCCCTCCTGGCTAGATGCTAAGATCTACAGGGTCTGAGATCTACAGCACAAATCCACAGCCTGCAGCTTTTGCCTCGTTCCAACCCCGGGACCTTTTTAGAACCCAGGAGAGTCCATATCAGCAGGAAGGACGCATCTGCAATCAAGGCAATGGTAAGTTTCATGGGGAGTGACACTAATCATTCAATTTAGAGACATGGCAGTAGTATGTGAATAAAGGAATCTATTATCCTAAAGTACATTAAGTTGAGATTTAACTCTCAGCAAAAAGTTTTGGATAGTTGAGGTAGTGAAAAAATTAATGAGCTCGAAATTATAACCCGAGATCTTAAAAAAATATGGACAACTACATACTGTTCCTATACCTAGTCTATGCCTAGTCTTTTTTATTTTTTTTTAAAGATTTATTTATTTATTTATGCAAGCACTGGGCACAGTCAGAAGCGCGGGACAGGGAGAGAATTCACCAGAGCGATAGCGGGACGCAGAGCAGGCAGAAGGACCGAAGTACACTGCTGAGGGGAGCAGCGGGCTGCAGGAGAGGTCTGCGCGCCATGTGGGACCCTCCTCCTGTGGCCAGGGAGCAACCGGGGATCGAACCAGAGCTGCAGAGACTGCGGGCAGCTGAGCAACCCAGCGCTCAACCGCTGCGCCACCGGGGAGGCCCCTATGCCTCGTCTTTGAAACACATTGACGCCTTCAAAATCAGTCTACAAGCTGCAGTTAGGATGCTACAAAAACGTGTGCAGGAGGGGGATGCAGCTCATTAGGAATTAACACTGGAAAGATTTTAATTGAAGGGCATCACTAAATGATTATATATATATGTATATATATTTAATAATGAATGTATGGATGTATATGGAAAACCATTACTAGCCCTTCTTCTCCTTCCCAAAAGCGATTCCCTTTGAATGTAACAGTATGGGACATTCCCCATAGTGCTCCACAGTGAATGAACATTTATCGGCTCCCACGGAAAAGAAACCCTGTATCAGCAAGCAGTGTCGGAAATCCCTTGGTGGCCAGCCATGCCTTCATCAGCACAAGCACATTCCCAGTCAAGGTAAAGTCTGTGAATGCCATCTATGCGGGAAAGCCTTCAGTACCTGCTCCAGTCTGAGAAGGCACGAGATGACTCACACTGGAGAGAAACCTTACGAATGCTGCATCTGTGGGAATGCCTTCATTCAAAGCTCTGACCTTAGAAAGCACAATCTGACTCACACTGGAGAGAAACCGTATGAATGTCAGCTGTGTGGGAAAGCCTTCAGTCAGTGTTCTGCCCTTAGACGACTCGAGGGAATCCACTATGGAGAGAACATGAGTGCTTTTAGTGAATATTCTGACCTGAGATGACATACAATGATGATTCATTATATTTAAGAGACGTCAACCATAGCTTTAATGTTTAAACACACCAAAGACTCATACATTGAAGGGATACTGCAACTGATGTGGAAGATCCTCTAGTCTTTCGTACTTGACATATGCACATGTATGTGGCCGTGAATACACACGTATGACATCAAAACCTTCAGTCATTGGCCTGACCTTCGATGACCTGAGTGAACTCCTACTGTACATAGAAAGAACGAGGTTGTCTTCAGCCACATTTGTACATTTGAAACACTTGAGGTTTGAAACAGGTCAGACCGCGTGGGAGTGTCATCCATGTGAACAAATATTCAGCCAAGCACCAGTCACGTAGGCACAAGAAAGCTCAGTGAACGAGTCACTGCTAACCCAGGATGTGAGCGATGAATGTGCTTGAGGATTACCAAGCAATTCACACAGAAGCGATTCATTTAAAAGCCAACAGAACCCTCATTCCCAGAGCCATTCTGTGGCACATAGGAGGAGTCAGATTGTACAGAGTACTCAGTGTCACGAAAGAAGGTTCTCAAACCAAGGAGACGGTAGTCCAAAAACCAAAGTGGAGAAAACTTCAGCTAGATTTCATATCAGATAACGAAATCTAGGAGAAAAATACGCTAAGAATCTTTTAATATGCAAGTTAGCAAATAATTAAGAATCGACATAATTTCCCAGGGAAAGGGTGACATCGCCAAGATAGTCAAGTGGTCTGGGAATACTGAACTGATGCTGGGATGATGCAGAATTTTGTAAGAAATTAAAGTTTGCAATAGATTTGTAAAGATGTGAGTAAACCGTGTTGCTAAAAAAGTCTGGTGAGCTGAAGTTCTGCTTGTCCTTATGCAGCTGTAGGCACCTGTTTAGGTCTGGGCTCCGCGGCACGTGGGCTGAAGTTTTAGCCCAACTCAGAGTCTCTCCCAGCAGCTCCATCCGCACAGCTCATCCCCACGCATCGTCTCTCCTCACTGACATAGCGCGCTCTGTCCTGGCCTGCGGGAGACACAAGATCCTTCACCCGTGCCTGGTTGCTCCAGTGTGCCATGGCCCTGGCTTGGCGAGGTCATGCGGGGGGCAGTAGCAACGACGTTGATGTCCACCACTTAGTCAGCACCAGCCCCGTCTCTGTGGGGACAGTTGCAGACCAGAGGCACGGGTAGCTCAGCACTTTCAGGCCACAGAACACTCCTTGAATTTCTCCATGAAGAGTCTGATTTGGGCTATGTGGGGGCGGGAGTTCATCGTCCCGTATAACCACATCCAGTACCTTGACTCGATGAGTCCTGAGCTCCGCACCCAGTCAGCTCCCCGCCAGTGCTTTCTCCTTGCAAAGCAGCTCTGCCGAGAGCACTCAGGCAGCTGCACCCCTTAAGCTATTACACACCACAGAAGCCCGCACCGTACTGCAGAATGAAAGTTCTCACGAAGGATTTGCACATGTATCCCCTTTGAACAAAACTGAAAACTGAACTCAAGCCTCAAGGGGAAATGCTTCCAAGAGAGAACTCAACTGGCGGGTGCTCTCCCAACTGCCACTGTCCCCACTCACGTCCCGAGGCCCTGTGAGTGAACAGTCTGCCTCACAGTGATAAGTCACTGTTTTCAAACCCCCCCCCCAAAGCGATTCTATGGTGCAGCGAGGGTGGAAACAGTCATGTGAGGAGGAGGAACTAAAATTCAACATTCTGGTGTCTTCGCTGGAGAGGCAGAGACACGAGAAGTGTGAAGAAGGGCTCAGGGAACAAATAAGTCCAGACCCTGGAGACACACCTCATGGGTTCTCATTTCCACCGTCACAGTCCTGGAGATGTTACTCAGTCTTATTGTGACTCAGTTTATTCAACTCTAAGGTGGAAATGAGCTGAGGGCCTCATCTTGGCATGGCTAGGAGGCTACTGAGGTGGACTAGAGGCCCCAGATGCCTGCGGGCAATGGGCACTTCTGTCAAGAGAAGGTGGTTCCCGCTGCTGTGTTCCTGCCCCCAGGGAAATGGACAGTAAGAAGCGGACAGTAAGAAGCGAACCTCTCAGTTTAATTGGCAACAGCTGATAATGATCAGGCGCTGACCGGAAAGCACCAGGCTTTCCTGGCCGGGAATCCCCGGGATGTGCCTGTGGCTTCAGTCGCCTTCCGGGCTTTCTGAATTTGAAACAAGACTTTAAAGCCAAATTGCTGTCTGCTTCCCATCAACAGTTGTGTTCAGGTCTGTTAACCTTTGGGGGGTTCATTTATGTAGGGTTCTATTTCTTCCTTCCCCCCTGTACCCCGCCTCCCGTGCGCCCTGGTCCCTCCACTCCCCCGTACCTGGGTGCCCTCTGGGTGCCCATTCGTGCCCAGGAGCTTTTTAAAAGAGCCTGATCAAGGCACCAGGCATGGAAATACCCGGGCGTGTCCGTTTGTTTCTTTGTGTTTGTTTGTTTTTGTTAGTTTCGGTTTGTGTTTGTTAGTTTTTGTTAGTTCTTTTTAGTGTTTGTTTTTGTTTTTGTTTGTTTGTGTTTGTTTTTGTTTGTTTGTTTTTTTAGTGTTTGTTTTTTGTTTGTTTCCGTTTGTTTTTATGAGTTTGTTTTTGTTTGTTTTTATTAGTGTTTGTTTTTGTCTGTTAGTTTTCGTTAGTTTTTGTTAGTGTTTGTTTCTGTTTGATTTTGTTAGTTTGTTTTTGATAGTTTCTGTTTATTTTTGTTTGTTTTTGTTATTTCTTGTTAGTGTTTGTTTTGTTTTTGTTTGTTTATGTTTGTTTGTTTCTTTAATTTTTGTTAGTGTTCCTTTTTGGTTTTGTTTGTTTTTGTGAGGGTTTGTTTCTTTTTGTTTGTTTCTGTCACGAAGGACACCCCATCTTCAGCTCCTGATCCTCATGACACTACTCAGAACTTTTACCATGACAAATATCATCACAAAAATTACATGTCTTGAGTTAGGGAGCAACATGGCGGCGAGGAGACACTGCGAGTAAGATCTCCCATTAAAAAAAAGTTAATAGGGAGGAAAAGCGGCAGGTCCCAGTGAGAACAGGGACACGGAAGATAAAGGGACGACTCCAGCAAACTGCCCGAAGAAGAAAGTTGCCATAAAAGAGGACCAGAAGGGAGGAAAGCGCAGAACCCTCCTCCCCTCCCCCGCCCACAAAGTCAGCACTCTCCGACCGGCAGAGAGGAGGGAAACAACAAACCAAAACGGCCAACAAGAACAAAGGACGCAGCAAGCGGGACTGTGAGTGGAAAGGAACTATTTCAGCCACCACACCCCGTGAACGGGAGCTGTGGAGAACCCTGCAGGATCCGCCGTGGAGGTGAGCTCCAGGCGCCATTAAAGAGAGCCCCGCCCCCCAGGAGGAGGCCAGCCCTGGCCGCCCGGTAAGCTTGCGCAGAAAGCGGCGCGCTGGAAAACCAGACACGGATCGGGATTGCGCGGAAAAGCGGCGTGGATCACGCTGAAAAGCAGTGCGGTTGAAAAGCAAACGCGGATCCGGATCGGATCGCAGCTGCCCAGGTCACTGCGCCTGCAACCTAGGCTTGCGGGGAGACGTGCGGTGGCCCTCCCTGAGTGAGCAGGAACCAGGCGCCCAGGCAGGGGAGCGGGATTCAAAAGGCGCCATTCCCGCGCCAATGATCTGGGCTACAGCCCGCATCCTGGAACTGAGGGCTTTGGAACTGAGACCCAGGGCACGAAATTAGGGGCGTGGGTTCCCCACGATGGTGGGGCACAAGGCAGACACAGCACCCCAAAGCCGGTGAGGTGTACCCTACCATCCCCGCTCTGTTCCCTGTCCCACGGGGTGGAAAATCAGCTCCCCAAGGGCTCTAGGAGAGATCTCTGGCGCCACCTAGCGACTTGAAGCCAGCAGAGACTCCTGAAGGAGCCAGTGGCCAGCTGGGGAGTTAGCCCACACCGGGCCCCTTCCGACCAGTAGTCTGAGCCCACAGGGAGAGCGAGCACCCACAGCCGGGGCAGACCAGGCGCGCAGAAGAGTGTGCCTGAGACCGGACCGCAGGGAGTGTGTCCCACATCACCATTTTAGAACAGGGACATTTATTCATTAAAGACTACCTGCAGAAGGCTTCCTCAGGAGCCAGAGGTGAGCAGGGGAAGTTCGCCCACGCCAGACCCCCTCTGGCCTGCAGTCCAAGCCCAGAGGGGGAGCAGGAACCCACCGCCGGGGCAGACCAGGCGCACAGGGGAGTGTGTCCCCACATCGGCATTTTAGAACAGGGACCTTTCTCCAGTAAAGACTGCTTGAAACTGACAGATGACTCCTGGAGGAACCAGAGGGGAGCAGAGAAGCCCACCCAAATGCCGGCCAGTCCCAACAACACAGTGTCCCAACGCATACGGCAAATTAGAAAACAAACAGTAGGGAGGAGAAGAACCACACGCAACCTAGCAACTCTCCAGAGAAAAAGCACACCACAAAAAGAAAACCAGCCCCCAGATTGCAACGACAATAACTTGGAAGAATTTCTGAGCCTTCCAGAAAGAGAATTTAAAATTGCCGTGATTAAAAAACTGACAGAAGTCATAAAGGAAAACAATGATAAGGGAAAAATAATCAACGATCAGAAGAATGCAATTGAGTCCCTAGAGAGGGAAAACAATGGTCAGAAGAAAGAAATTGAGTCCCTAAAGAGGGAAGTAAAAGAAATGTAGGAGATCAAAGAATTAATGGAAGAACTAAAGAATTCTGGGAAAAGCAATGAAAGCAGAATAGATGAAATGGAAGAACGAATAAGTACTCTTGAAGACACAGAAATAAAAAGAACCAAAACAGAAAAGGAAAGAGAAGTACGAAGGAAAAAGAACGAAGAAAGACTTCGGGAAATATCTGACTCCTTGAGGAAAGGAAATATAAGAGTTATAGGAATACCAGAATGAGAGGAGAGAGATGTAGGAACAGAGAAAATATTCAAAGAGATAATTGAAGAGAACTTCCCAAATGTGAAGAAGGAGCTGAAAATTGATATACAAGAAGCAAGAAGAACACCAAACTTCCACGACGAAAGGAAAAATACAGCAAGACACATAATAGTAAAGCTCCCAAGAATCCAGGACAAGGAAAAAATAATGAAGCTGGCAAGAGGGAAGAAACAGATAACATTCAAAGGAAAGCCAATCAGGCTGACATCAGACTTCTCCGAAGAAACACTACGGGCAAGGAGAGAGTGGAGGGACATAGTCAACAGACTCCAAGAAAACAAATGCCAACCAAGAATACTCTATCCCGCAAAGCTCTCCTTCCTCTTTGAAGAAAGAATATGGACCTTCCCAGACAAACAGAAACTCCAGAATTTCATTACAACTAAACCCCCACTCCAAAAAATACTACAAGGAGTCCTAAAGCCAGAACCTCAGAGGGACGAATAACAATGAAAGAAGGCCCAAAAAAAAAACTATTAAAATAATAAATAATTAAAATCAAAGGAAAGACAATCACAATGGCAAATACAGATGCTAACATATCAATATTATCTCTAAATGTAAATGGACTAAACTCTTCAATAAAAAGACATAGAGTTGCAGCCTGGATTAAGAAACAAAACCCAACCTTTTGCTGTCTCCAGGAAACACATTTAGCTACAAAAGATAAAAATAGGCTCAAAGTTAAAGGATGGAAAACAATCCTACAAGCAAATGGACCAAAAAAGAAAGCAGGAACAGCTATACTTATATCAGATAAAACAGATTTCAAACTCAAAAAGATAAAAAGAGACCCCAATGGTCACTACATTATGATCAAGGGGACAATACTTCAAGAAGAAATAAAACTCATTAACATATACTCACCAAACAAAGGAGCACCAAAATATATCAGACAACTGTTGTCCTCTCTGAAAACAGACATCGGAGAAAACACATACGTAGTGGGAGACTTCAACACACCACTATCAACAATGGATAGATCAACAAGACAAAAAATAAGTAAAGAAACCAAAGCTCTAAATAAGGACCTAGAGCAATTGGGCTTAACAGACATCTATAGAACACTAAACCCCAAAAAAACGGACTACACATTTTTCTCAAGCGCACACGGATCATTCTCCAGGATCGATCACATACTGGGGCACAAAACAAACCTCAACAGATACACCAAGATTGAAATCATATCAACCATCTTTTCTGACCATGAAGGCATCAAACTAGAAATAAACCATAAAAAGAAGGCGAGGAACTTTCCTACCTCATGGAGATTAAAAACCACACTACTGGAAGACCACTGGACTAATGAGGAGATCAAAGAAGAAATTAAAAAAATTTTTGAATTGAACGACAAAGAGGACACCAATATCCTAAATGTATGGGATGCAGCAAAAGCAGTAATAAGAGGAAAATATATAGCAATAGAAGCTCACATCAAGAAACAAGAAAGAACTCAAAGAAACAACCTAATCTCGAAGCTCAAAGATCTAGAAAAAGAACAACAAAAAAACCCCAAAACCAGTAGAAGAAAAGAAATAATAAAAACCAAAGCAAAAAAAATGAAATTGAAACTAAAAAAACAATCCAAAAGATCAATGAAACCAAGAGCTGGTTCTTTGAAAAAATCAATAAAAAGACAAACCCCTAGCCAGGCTCACAAAGGAAAAAATGGAGAAAGCACAAATAAACAGGATCATCAATGAAAGAGGAGAAATCACAACGGACACAGCAGAAATCAAAAGAATAATCAGTAACTACTATGCACAGTTATATGGAAACAAGTTTAACAATCTAGAGGAGATGGACAAATTCCTACAACTCTACAATCACCCAAAGCTAGATAAAGAAGAAATAGAACACCTAAACAGACCAATTACAATTAGCGAAATTGAAATGGTAATCAAAAACCTCCCCAAAAACAAAAGTCCAGGACCTGATGGATTTACAAATGAATTCTACCAAACATTCAGAGACGAATTAGTGCCTATCCTTCACAAACTCTTCCAAAAAATTGAGAAGGAAGGGACAATACCAAACACGTTCTATGAAGCCAACATTACACTAATACCAAAACCGAACAAGGACAACACAAAAAAGGAAAACTACAGGCCAATCTCCCTAATGAACACTGATGCAAAAATCCTCAATAAAATTTTAGCTATCAGAATCCAACAATGTATCCATAAGATAATTCACCACGACCAAGTAGGATTCATTCCAGGGACACAAGGATGGTTCAACATCCGAAAATCAATCAACGTTATCCAACACATCAACAAAAAGAAATATAAAAACCATATGATAATATCAATAGATGCTGAGAAAGCTTTCGACAAAGTGCAACACCCATTCATGATAAAAGCCCTTGAAATTCTTGGGATACAAGGAACATACCTCAACATCATAAAGGCCATCTATGACAAGCCAACAGCCAGTATCATTCTCAATGGTGAAAAGCTGAAAGCAATTCCATTAAGATCTGGAACAAGACAAGGATGTCCACTCTCACCACTGCTTTTCAATATAATACTGGAAGTCCTAGCCAGGGCAATAAGACAAGAGAAAGACATCCAAGGAATCCAAATAGGAAAAGAAGAAGTCAAACTATCACTATTTGCAGACGATATGATATTATACATAGAGAACGCCAAAAACTCCACAGAAAAACTAATTCAACTCATCAATCAGTTCAGTAAAGTGGCAGGATACAAAATCAACACGCAAAAGTCAGTAGCCTTCCTATACACAAACAATAAATCTGAAGAAGAAGAAATCAAAAAAACCATCCCTTTTGTTATTGAAACAAAAAAAAATAAAATATTTGGGAATAAATCTAACAAAAGAGGTAAAGGACCTATACAAAGAAAACTATAAAACACTGTTAAAAGAAATAGAAGAAGACACAAAGAAATGGAAAAACATCCCCTGCTCATGGATTGGAAGAATAAACATTATTAAAATGGCCATCCTTCCAAAAGCAATATACAGATTCAATGCTATTCCAATGAAAATTTCAATGTCATTCTTCAAAGAAGTAGAACAATTATTGATGAAATTCATATGGAATCACAAAAAAACCCGAATAGCCAAAGCTCTCCTGAAAAAAAAAGAAGGGAATGGAGGTATCACACTCCCAGACTTCAAACTATACTACAAAGCCATAATCATCAAAACTGCATGGTATTGGAACAAGAACAGACATACAGACCAATGCAATCAAATAGAAAATCCAGAAATAAACCCACAGATTTATGGTCAACTAATCATTGACAAAGGAGCAAAGACTATGCATTGGAGCAAAGAAAGTTTGTTCAATAAATGGTGCTGGGAAAACTGGGTCGCTACATGCAAAAGAATGAAGCTTGACCACTACCTCACACCATACACAAAAATCAACTCGAAATGGATTAAAGAACTAGACATAAGACCTGAAACCATAAAATATATAGAAGGAAATATAGGCGAAACACTACGTGATTTGCATGTCAAAGACATCTTTACAGACACATCACCCAAAGCAGTGATAGTGAAGGCAAAGATCAACAGCTGGGACTACATCAAATTAAAGAGCTTCTGCACAGCAAAAGAGACAATAACAAAAACAAAGAGAAACCCCACCAACTGGGAGAACATTTTTGCACCCAACACTAATGATAAAGGACTGATCACAAAAATCTGCAAAGAGCTGATGAGACTCAACAACAACAAAGAAAATAACCCAGTCAAAAAAATGGGCAGAAGAGCTAAAAAGAAACTTCTCTGAAGAGGAAATGCAAATGGCCAACAGGCATATGAAAAAATGTTCAACATCACTTGCCATCAGGGAAATGCAAATCAAAACTACCATGAGATACCATCTCACACCAGTGAGAATGGCACATATTAAAAAAACTAGCAACAACAAGTGTTGGCGAGGGTGTGGAGAAAAAGGAACTCTTCTGCACTGTTGGTGGGAGTGCAAACTGGTCAAACCACTGTGGAAAGCTGTGTAGAGATTTCTGGACCTACTAAACATAGAGCTTCCATATGATCCAGCAATTCCACTCCTAGGTATTTACCCAAAGGACACAGAAACATCAATTCCAAAGAACACCTGCACCCCTATGTTTATAGCAGCACTGTTTACAATAGCTAAGCTTTGGAAACAACCCAAATGCCCAAAAATAGATGACTGGATCAAGAAGATGTGGTACATATACACCATGGAATATTACTCAGCATTCAAAAAAGATAAACACATGCAATTTGCAGCAACATGGATGGCGCTGGAAGGGATCATGCTCAGCGAAATAAGCCAAAAAGAAAAAGAAAAATACCAGATGGTCTCACTCATAGCAGGAATCTAGAAAACTTAAATAAGGGACCAGGAAAATGAATAACTATAAGAAAGTGAAAATCAAAATCAACAAAAAACTATGAACCAGAGACACTTTTAGGGGGGCGGGGGCGGGAGGGGAGGGATTGGGGTCAGAATGGGGGGGCTGCAATTGTATGGGGAATATAACAATAAAATTTATTATCTAAAAATAAAAATAAAAAAATAAAAAATAAATAAAACACATGCAGTGTTGTAAAACAGTATCTCAATAAACATAATAAACATTTAAAAATACAAAAAAAATTACATGTCTTAGTAGCAGGCAAAAGCATCTGTTTGTTTGGTTTTGTTGTTTGTGTTTGTTTTTTGTTTTTGTTTGTGTTTTTTGTGTTTGCTTTTGTTTGTTTGATTTGGTTTTTATGTTAGTTTTTGTTTTTGTTTGTTTTTGTGAGCGTTTGTGTGTTTTTGTTTGTTTTTGTTCTTTTTGTTTTTGTTAGTGTTTGTTTTTGTTAATTTTTGTTAGTGTTTGTTTTTGGTTTTGTTTTTGCTTTAGATTGTTTTTGTTAGTGTTTGTTTTTGTTAGTTTTTGTTTGTTTGTGTTTGTTTTTGTTTGTTTATGTTTTTTTCGCTTGTTCGTTTTTGTACATTTGTTGTTGTTTGTTTGTTTTGTGGGAACCCCCTCCCCTCCCCCCGCCAGAGGCAGGAAAACTAACCTGCTTGCAGAAGCTGCCGGCTGGGCCACGGGGGAGGCCCCATCAGATTTCCTGTTGAAAGACAGCATAAGCAACTGTGGTTTAATTCTGAAACTTTTTGTCTGATATAAATGAGCAAAGTAAATAAGTATGTGTGGGAGAGACGGTGTCTCACTCCAGAATTATGAGGCCCGGTGTGGAAGGGAGCAGCAGCCCACACCCAGGTCTGAGTGCAGGCTTTGGCTATGGCCCAACAATGATCTGATCACTTCCCCCGCTTTTCTAATGACTGTTGGTCCCCAGAATGGAGCACCCATGGCCGTGATCATCGATTTCTGCAGAATGAATGCAGGAAAACCCAAACAGGTGCCCACTAGGGACGAAGGTCCGGACATTTGAGTCACGAAGGACACCCCATCTTCAGCTCCCGATCCTCATGAAACGACTCAGAACTTTTACCATGACAAATATCATCACAAAAATTATATGTCTTAGTAGTGGGCAAAAGCATCTGCAAGAAATTATAAACACATTCTAATTAAAAAAACAATGGGCACACACACGTCCGTATGGTACATTTGATCTTTATTCATCCTTTGGGAAGGATAAGGTAACTTTCCCAAATCACTCAAAATCATTTTCCCTCTTGCCAGATGTCACTAGGGTAATTTTATCGCAGGATTCAATCCCTCCATCTAGTCCTAGATAGCCCTCCCACCACCCACATTCCCTTCTTCAGAGAAAACTAGGGGCTATATAAATGCCTGATATCAGGCAATGAGCTGATATCAGAGAACTTAGAAGTATGCCAAGAACGCCACTCCCGGAAAACACAGCAGGCAGGTGCCCCACCCCAAGGGTGACCCCATTGGAGGTGCTGAGGGTGTGTGATCCCTGCAGGAGGGGGCCACAGCTACCACTAGTCATGCCCTGGGGCCTTGCTTCAGAGGGCCCTGGTGCTTCTCACCCTCCCCCCACCACCCACTCTGCTCTGGCATCTCTAAGCAGACTAAATCCTATCGGGAACTGAACTCCCACGGCGCCATCCAGAAACCACTATGGATCTCTTTCTCAACAGGTCCTCTAGAAGGTTCAGAAGGTAGAAATGCTTTGTGCCCCTTGGGGGACCTCAGCTGTACCGTATCATTTTGGTCACACACTGTTAATTGAAAGAAACGTACATGCTACATTAAACAGTGTTGTGAGTTCACAGAGAACAGGCGCAGGAGAAGGCACCCCATGGCGACTCCATGTACTGGCTCCTGAGGCTCAGGTCCTTCCAGGATGGAGCGCGCTGCCTCCTGCCCGGGGGCACGCCCAACTTGCTAGGTCCAGGTGTCCTTCACGGGTGCCGGGAGGCTCTCCTGCTCCCGCCTTGCACTCCACGCTGCGGGAGAGCGACTCGTTGGATGTGATGCCGGAATTGTCAGGCCTAGTCTCCCAGCCAGGAACGGATTCCAGGCTGCAGGGCAGCGCTGAGCCCCAGCCACTAGACCCCCCACGGGCTGGTGTCTCACGAAGCCACAGCAGGAACTTCGCAGACACTCAGGCAAGCAAGCAAGCAAAGGCAGGTTTGTTTAGAAGAAGAAAAAGTTTATTGAGGAGAAAAAGAGCAGAAATAAAGTGGGACTCCCAGGCCAGGGAACCAGGCCTGGGAGGGGCAAGGAAGCCAAAGTGGAGTCGTGTCTCAGGGAATATAGACCCTTTTTCCCTCATTATTCTAAAGTTGCACCAGTCTCTCTGTGATTGGTTAGTTCTCGGCTGTCTCACTTAATTTGCTACTGAGTGCGGGATCTTCACATTCCTTATCTAACAGCTTTCTCTTACCCCATTAGTTGTTTCTTTAAATGTATGGCCCCGTCCTCTGGATGGGCATCCCTGAATTGAAGTTAAACAGCTGCCCTTCTAATGCGTCCATAAATTAAACCACTCTCCATTTCTCCAGTCTCCACCTCCCTTTATCACCTGAAGGAAACCAGGACCACCGTTAACAGTATTAATATTATTCGTGGTCCAGGAGTGTTTGTTTTCCTAATGGATTTGGTTATATTTCTTTGGTTGTCCTTATCTCTGAAGCCTCCCTAAATTCTTCAGAGGTCCCCTCCTGCACTGTCCCTAAAACTGCCTAATAACCCTAGCTTGCCCTGTCTCATTCCCCCCTTTTACAAATGGAGCCCTAACTGCAGTTAGGGAAAAGGGACGTAGGTCTGATCAATGACTGCTTCCTGCTGAGAGTGGGTGACGTGGGGAGACAGTTAGGGTTCCATAGTAGGATGATGATTTAAGGGACCCCCAGAAGATGGACCGTGGAGACGTTGTTTTGGGTTTTATTTGCAGGACCATTTGGAGCTTGATGGCCTCCAGGCAAGCGGAGATGATTCGGAGGAGAGTATTAAGGATGCAGGGCCCAAACAAAAGAACAATAAAGAGAATTAGTAAGGGAACGAGAAAAGGGAGTAGCCAGGACAGAAGTTGTCCTTTTATAGAATCAAAGATTGTCTGTGTTCAGCTAAGCCCTTGTCTTGCCTGTCTTTTGAGATCATCCACAATCCGTATATTTTTTTTTTAGTATTTTTAATTTTTTTCTACCTCGTGAGAAGTATTTATTCAAAAGCAACATGTTTCATTTAAGAGGGCACAAACTCCCCCTACTTTAGCCGTAAGCAGGTCCAGGGTTTTGTGATTTTGTATTACCACTGAGACTAGAGATTTTAAGGAGCAATGTTGGGCTAGTGCCCTAAACACCTGGAGGTGCTGTAGCCAAAATGACAGAATTCGTGAGACCTAGGACTTTAGTACCATTTTATGTTTAGTAGCAGCAGCTAGGAGAGCCAATAGTGGCTGTGGAGGCTGCTAGTTTGGAATTTAGTTATAATTTTTCTCCATCCTAATAGAGGAAGTTAGGAAAACAAAACGAAAAAATGTATAAACAGGTAGCCTTGTAGTGAGCAACGTAGCAATGTTGTAAAGTGTCCTGGCTCAGGCTGGCCATCTGTACTAGTGAGGGGGACCATGGACCAGTAGGTCAGTCAAAAGAATTGGAGTAAGGCAGAGTAAGTGGCCCCTTAATTACCAAAAAGGTGATTTTTATGTCTGCCACTTTTAGGGTCACGCGAGGCTTGTCCATATAAACAGTAAACAGGGGAGTCTCTCTCACCTCTGGGCTTCTTCAGAGAAGATCTTCTCCTGCACCCGGTTCTTCATAGTCAGAGGCAGCTGACGGTCAAGCCTGTCCTCCCATCCTGGCCCGTGTTTTGGGCTGGCCTCTCCCTCTCTGGAGAGTGGGACAGTCCCTTTTTTCGTGCCCTGTGTGATGGCACAGAAGGCATGGCCCTGGGGACAGCTTCTTGCAGCTGAGGTGCCCTGGTTGCAGGCAGTGGAAGCAAGCTGGTAGCCCATTAAGAGGTTGAGGTCCCAAATGCCCTAGGGCGCATGGGGCCTTGGGTGAGTCTGAGGTGGCAGGGTACTAACAATGGCAACTGCCATTGACTGGCCCTTCTCTTGCCTTTCTCCCTTTCTTTTTAGTCTAGTTAGTCCCTTCCATATTACTGTAGGCCTTGAAGGCTGTGTTTAAAAGTGTTACAAGGATTTTAGGCCCTTGATTTAGTCTCTGGAGTTTGCACCTGATGTCAGAGCAAGGCTGACTAATGAAGGAGAC